>NC_044989.1:55586175-55886175 GCF_008728515.1 Papio anubis | reverse complement strand
ATGCTTTTATTTGAGAGACTCGCTTTTCCATTTAAACTCTCATTTGCCTTGGGCTGTTCTGATTTTTTCACTATTTGTCTTGCAATAAGCATAAATCAGTCACAGGTCAGATTTAGCTTGCCTTGCTAATAGTCTTCCTTGTTCTGCAGATCTCAAATTGTAGTTAGGACTCTATTATTCAACTGATTTTTGATACGCACCTTAGTAAGAGAACCTATTCCAGGCTGCCAAGTGAGTTGTTAGCTTGGAGATTGTCAGCTTGTAACTCTCAATAGAAAGCAATGGTTTAAAAAACACTATGCTTAGTCTTTGTTTATTCTTATTTTTATTTATTCAAACAATATTTGTGTTAGGAAATATGCTAATTTTTAGAAACAAAAACATGAATAAGAAGATACGGTCCCTCTTTTCAAGGAACTTAGAATCTAGTGAGAAAGTGGGAGTCAAAAAGACCAAGTATTGGAAGACCCATGACAGAGTTATGTACAAATAAAGGGGAATAGTTATACCATAGACTGGAGCTGAGAGAGTATGTAGTCTAGGACTTTGAGGGTGATGTAACAGTGTAACTCACTACATTAACATATTAATGGAGAAGGATCAGGTGGGAGTAGATGTAGGAAAAATTGGATATGCCAGGTGTGCTGTGGCTTGTGCCTGAAATCCTAGCTAGCTAGAAGACTGAGGCAGGAGGATCACTTGAGGCCAGGAGTTTGAGGCAAGCCTGAGCAACATAGTGAGAGATCTCATCTATAAAACATTTTTTAGGCAGGGCATGGTGGCTCATGCTTGTAATCCCAGCACTTTGGGAGGCCAAGGCGGGCAGATCACTTGAGGTCAGGAGTTTGAGACCAGCCTGGCCAACATGGTGAAACCCCATCTCTACTAAAAATACTAAAATTAGCCAAGTGTGGTGGCACACACCTGTAATCCCAGCTACTCAGGAGGCCGAGGCAGGAGAATCACTTGAACCCGGAAGGTGGAGGTTGCAGTGAGCGGAGGTTGTGCTATTGCATTTCAGCCTGGGCAACAGAGCGAGACTCTGTCTCAAAAAAAAAAAAAAACAAAAATCAAAACTTTTTATTTTAAAGTTAGCTAGGTGTGGTAGTGCACATCTGTAGTTCCAAGTACTTGAGAGACTGAGAAAGATTTCTTGAGCTTACAAGTTAAAGGCTGCAGTGAGCTATGATCATGGCATTGCATCTCAGCCTGGGTAACAGAGGGAGACTCTGTCTTCAAAAAAATAAAAAATAAATAATACTGGATAAAGTTCAGCACCCATTCAGACAGTGAACAGAAATGGAAGGGAATGCCTGATAGATGGTATCTATCAGAAAATTACAGCAAACATCATGCATTAATGGTGAAACATTAAATGCAGTTCTCTTAGAGAGCAACAAGAGAAGGATATCTGTTGTCTCCATTTCTATTTGTTAATGCACCAAGTAAATAAATAGAAATGTAATGCAAGATTGAAAAGGTGGAAATAAACTGTCATTTACTGATGGTGTGATTTTTTTTTTTTAACCTAGAAAACCCAAGAACGTGAACCTAGTAAACTAAGTTTTGAAAGGTGGTTAATTAGACATTCAGCATTCAAAAACTCTATAGTTTTGGCTGGGCACGGTGGCTCACGCCTGTAATCCCAACACTTTAGGAGACAGAGGTAGGTGGATCACTTGAGGTCAGGAGGCTGAGATCACCCTGGCCAACATAGTGAAACCCCGTCACTACTAAAAATACAATAACACTTAGCCGGGCGTGGTGGCGTGTGCCTGTAGTCCCAGCTACTCGGGAGGCTGAGACATGAGAATCGCCTGAACCCTGCAGGCAGTGGTTGCAGTAAGCTGAGACCGTGCCACTATACTCCGGCCTGGCAGAGTGAGACTCTGTGGCAAAAACAAAACAAAACAAAAAAAACACCCAAAAAACCAAAACAAAACCCTATAGTTTTCAACTGTTACACAATAGCACCAGTAGACAATGTAATAGAAAAAAAATCCATTTCACAAAGCAACAAAAGCTTCTTTACCCAAGTAAGAAAAAAAAACTTAAATATGTAAGACTTCTGTGGGGAAATTTTAAATTTTTACTGATGGAAATGAAATGCCAGTTTTTAATCAAATTAATATTACTAATGTCAATAAATCCCAACAAGGTTTTTCATAGAACCTTATAAATATCCTAAAATGATAGAAAAGGTCACTATGTTCGATTAATGAAGACAGTATAGAAAAAACAACAACAAAAGAAAGGGACTTGTCTTAGTAGAATTGAGATCATAATAAAGCTATAATAATAAACTATAGTAAAACAAGGTTTTAATGACACAGAGATAGACAAATGGCTTAGTGGGACAGAATAGACTCCAAAAGAAGACATACACTTAATGTGGGAATCTGAAATCAGTGAGAAATGTAAGCTCTTTAGAAAATGGTGTTGGCATAATTGATTATCAGTATGGAAAAGCTACAAATTAAATTCAAGAGGACCTTCAAAAGCACCAGTAGACAACCTATTAGAGTAAAAAAGGTTAGCATTGTTGCTAAAATTGAGAAGAATAAACAAAAAATGATAGCATATCATTTGATGTTCACATATCAGCATTAACCTATCAGCAAATACATTTTTAAAATATTACATTAACTTTAATGGCAAAAACTATAAGCATCTAGGAATAAATCTAATAAAAGGCCTTCCTGAAGAAGATTATAAAATGGTTTTGAAGAAAAGCTGAATGAATGTAGAGAGATACACCATGCTTATCAGTGGGAGGACTCAATGCTGTAGAGTTGTCAGTTCATTCTTAATAAATTTGTAGATTGAATGCAATTTCAGTCAAAATCTTAATAGGTTTTGTTTTTTGTTTATGCAGAATATGACAAGCTGATCCTAAAAATCATCAAGGACCATGAATGAATAGTTAAGATAAATTTGAAAAAACAGTTTAGTCAGGGCATCTTGCCCTACCTACACATCAAGATGTAAATAACTATAGTTAAGGTGGTGCTGTTGACGTGGGATTATATAGGTAGACCAGTGAAACATAAAGGAGAACACAGAAACAAGCCAGGCCCATATATTAATAGGATGCATTGAGAAGAACACAGCATCTCTTCTGTGTTTTTCCTGTTAAGGATATATATCCGGAACTTAATTATGAGTCAGCACAGTCTTATCAGACAAACCCAACTGAAAGTCATTCTATCAAGTATGTGGCCTGTAACCCTTCTAAAGTGTCTAGTTCATGTACATCAACAAAAGGCTGAGAAATCTCCAGCCAGAAAGAGATTAAAGATTGCAGTTCAGACTACCACATGCCAAGTGTGATTCTGAACTGGATCTATTTCCTGTAAAGAACATCCATTCATTATTGGGACAAGTAGGGAAACGTGAATGGATTCTTAAGATTGGACTATGTAGTAATGTATGTTTAATACTGCCCCATAGATCATTAGGCTCCGTTCATTCATTTCAGCTTTTTTTTCCCCCTCTCTCCGTGCTTCTTTGGATTGTTTTTATTGTAATGTCTTCAAGTTCACTAATCGTTTGCTATACAGTTTCTAATCCGTTGTTAAGCTCGTGTGGTGAATTTTTCATTTCCAGTAGTTGTATTTTGCAGCTTTAGTAAGTCCCATTTGAGTTTTTCAAAACATGATTTACGTTTCTTCCTGCTTAACATTCATGTCTTTCTTTAAATCCTTTTGTAGGTTTATAATAACTGTTTTAAAGTCCTTGTCTGTTATTTCTGTGATCTTTTTCATTTCTGGGTCTGTTTCTGTTGACTGTTTCCATTTTCTTTCCTGGTTATAGATCACATTTTCCTGATATTTTGTGTCTATTCATTTTTTTTAATTTTATGCTGGATATTGTAATGATTATATTTTGGAGTGTCTGGACCTTGTCCTTTTAGAGTGACGAACTTTGTTTTGGCAGGTTGTCAAGTTACTTGCAATCAGCATGATCCTTTCAAGACTTGTTTTGTTGGGGGTGGGGTTCTTGAATAGCTTTTACTCATCTGCTGATTTAGTCCTCCTTCTAAGACATGACTCTTGTGCGGTCTCTGCTGTATGTTCTGGACGTTCATTAAGTCTACTCAACTCTGCTTGTCAGAACTCAAATTTCTCTCTTTACGTTGTGAGCTCTGAGAATTGTTTAGCTTACAGCTTTCTTATATTTGATCTCTGCTTAGCCTTGTGGAGTTTTAGGTTATACATGCACAATTTAGTATTTAGCCAAAATTTTGTTGGTTTTTTGGTTTGTTTTGTTTTTGAGACAGGCTCCCACCGTGTTGCCCAGGCTGGTCTTGAATTCCTGGCCGCAGGCATTCCTCCCACCTTAGCTTCCCAAAGTGTTGGGATTACAGGCATGAGCCACTACATCCATGCTTGTGTGAAGCCACAGCCAAAATCTTAAAGGCAGATTTTTGGAGCTCTTTGTTAGTGTAGCTCCCTTTTCTTTGGTATTCTTTTCTGAATGTGTCAGTCAGTTCAGCATCCATGAACTCCAGCCTTGTCTCCTCAAATTCAACAAGACTTGGGCTACCCATTTTCCCATACCTCATTCTGGAAAGCACCTCTCTGCCTTACTAGAGAGAACCTAGTCTTGCATTACCTGCTGTCCAAAGTCTGAAAACAGTTTTCTCGTGCTTTGTCCAGTTTTCTAGTTTTTTATGGCAAGAAGACATCTTCCTCCTTTCTGTAATAGCTACCCCTTCCTATTTTATTAATAGCTTAGTTTGATTGCATTATTTTCTCAACTAGTCCCTTGAGTAATCTCAGTATGAGTGGTTGAATTGATCCAAGGTTGGGGATTAAGAATGTGGTCAAAGGACAAAAGAATCAAGATGTTGGGAGTGGTGGCAAGCAAACAGTGGTTTTGAAGCAGTGGTTCTCAGAGTATGGATGGAGGATCCTTTTGGGGATCCATAGGGTCTTCCCACTTCTAACTACATGTGAGGGTGAAATGTCTTCATATGCTTGAACCAAAATAATAAACAATGGATTCAGTGCAGAAGCAAAGATAAGAATCTGTTTTTTAAAAGTTAAACCACACATTAAAGAGATACACAAAATAGTAAAACAATGCCACTCAGTTTTCTAAGTTCTTTTTGTTTGATTTTTGTTAGCATGTAATGGGTATATTATTTTGTTAAAGTGAGTTAATGCATACATAACTTTGAAATGTTCTGTCTTTAGTTCTTTTTTTTTTTTTCCAATCTCGCTCTGTAGCCCAGGTTGGAGTACAGTGGTGTGATCCTGGTTCACTGCAACCTCTGCCTCCTGGGTTCAAGCGATTCTCCTCCCTCAGCCTCCCAAGTAGCTGGGACTACAGTTGCACGCCACCACACCTGGCTAATTTTTGTATTTTTAGTAGAGATGGGGTTTCACCATGTTGGCCAGGCGGGTCCTGAACTCCTGACATCTGGTGATCCACCAGTCTGGGGCTCCCAAAGTGCTGGGATTACAGGCATGAGCCACCATGCCCTAACTCAGTCTTTATTCCTAACACACTAAGTATTAATTAAAGATAGCCCGCAACATCAAAAATTGTTTGGAGTCATCAATTAAGATTACAAAGGGGTCTTGAGACCTAAAAGTTTGAGAATTATGGAAAGAAAGCACCATAGAGTCTAATCTGTTTAGGGAAGGAACTAAAGGCATTAGGAATGCAATGGACTGTGTAAAAAGGGAACAGATTAAAGAATGAGGCATTTCTATTCAGTTTCTATTTCCTGTTGGATGGGTGTCAATTTGTTGACTTTTCTGCATCCTTGTGTGGAGGTGCCACAATTTCCCATTCTAAACCATGGATGGCTTGACTGTTTTTCTTCTGCAGTTTCTGCTGCCTCAGGATTATTGAGCCCTTTGCTTTCATTGACTCTACAGTTTTACCCAAGATAAAAGTACTAACTAACCTGTGTCATCCACTTTATCCTTGAACTTCTCTGGGACATTGCCTGTTCAAATATAATCCCTATTACCCAGTGAGGAGAAATAACATTTATTGGTTATTAGCCCATATTTTAAATGGATTTATTTTGTGATAGAACTATATATTCAAAGGAAATAGTTATTCATCCCAGGAATGTGGAGTGGCAACATGACAGTGAAAGGCAACGTTTGACTTAGGCTTGAAATTAATTTCGTTCTTGCTTTGGGAAATCAGTTGCATTTATATTAATTAGAAGCACGGAATACATGTCAAAGTAATAATCTGCCCTTTTGGACCATCTCTGTTAATGCAGGTGAGCACACACTGGGATTACAGTTTATTTAAGTAAAAAAGTATTATATGATTAATTTTAATTATATATAGGTTGATAGTAGTATTTTATGTAATTTTAAAGTATTTTTGTATTTCTTACAGTAATCCTAAATTGGAGAGTCAGAGAGTAAATAAAAAAGTCAATAATGATGCCTCACTTAGAATGCACAATCTATCCATTTTGGTGAGACAGATAAAATTTTATTACCAGGTAAGTGCCCTTTTTAAAAATCGGGGTTTTAATAACTACTTACATTTTTGTATTATTTAGTATTAGTCATCTAACAAATATTTAAATGCTTATTATATGCCAGGTTCTGATCTATTTGCTAGAGTTAGAGTAGTAAATAAGATAGTTTATTTCTTATGAATGTTAAAGGTTTAAGCAAGCACTTAATAATTTTCTAATGTTACAAATGACTACTGTATTTTATGCTTTAAAAATCAGGTCCCGGTTTCCTGAGAACTTGCATAGTGTAACATTTTGTTGTTAGACTTCTTGAATTATGCCTTTGAAAAGTGTACTTCCATTTAGAAAAGAAAACTGAATTGGATGCATATTTTAGTTTTTAAACATGAACATTGTTGAGGCTTTCAGTATGCCTCTCAGAATTGTTATATCTGCGTCGCATAAATTTTGGTTTGGCATATTTTAAAAGATTATTTCTATGCATTTTCTAATTTCTGCTATGATTTATTTCACTTATGAGTTACTTATAAGTATGCTTTTAAATTTTTGAACATGGTATTTTTCAAGTATCCTTTTTGGTTTTGATTTTTGGTCAAAGAATGTGGTTTGTATAATACTGATTCTTTGGTATTTGTTAAGAATTACTTATTTTGGCCTAGTATGTTGTTGTCAGTTTTCTTTAAAGTTCTTTGTGTGCTTGAAAAAGTATGTATTCTCCTATTGTTTGGACACAGAGTGAGAGCAGCCTTGTTTGTTAACTGTATTGTTCAAATCTTCTACAGCCTTATTGATTTGTCTTTTGAGCGATTATTGAGAAAGAGGAGTTGAAATATCCCATATGATGAATTTATCAAATTTTCTTTTATAGGCTTTAAAGCTGCTATTAGTTGCAAATAAATTTAAAATTGTTAAATCTGCCTGAAGAATTTGATTATTTATCAGTAATTTTTCCTTTTCCTATTTTTTTCTTTTTTCTTTTCTTTTCTTTTTTTTTTTTTTTTTGAGATGGAGCTTCACTTTGTTGCCCAGGCTGGAGTGCAGTGGTGCGATCTCATCTCACTGCAACCTCTGCCTCCTGGGTTCAAGCGATTCTCCTGCCTCAGACTCCTAAGTAGCTGGGACTACAGGTGCGTGCCACCGTGTCCAGTTAATTTTTATGTTTTCAGTAGAGACAGGGTTTCACTATGTTGGCTAGGCTGGTCTCAAACTCCTGACCTCAAGTGATCTGCAACCCTCAGCCTCCCAAAGTGCTGGGATTACAGGCTTGAGCCCCCATGCCCAGCCTATCAATAATTGTTTCTGCATGTTTTTCCTTTCTACTGGTTTAAAATTTTTTCACTCTTCCTGTTTTTTCAGAGGTGACTTTCGAAATTATACATTTTATACCTAAACACAGGAAAGGCCAAAATTAATGAGTATCTTTATCCTTTTATGGAATAGTGCTATGACGTTAGAATGTTTTAATTCTAGTCATTCTCTTTTATGACTTTTAAGCTCTTCTTGTCTTGTATTTTAGGGTTTTTTCTTTACCCTACAAATTAAATATTGAGAAGTACTGTTAAATAAATAAAACCAATGTTTCTTTTTTTTTTGATAGAATCTCGATCTGTCGCCCTGGCTAGAGTGCAATGGCATGATCTCAGCTCACTGCAACTTCTGCCTCCTGGGTTCCAGCAATTCTCCTGCCACAGTCACCTGAGTAGCTGGGATTACAGGTGCCCACTACCACACCTGGCTAATTTTTTTTGTATCTTTAGTAGAGACTGGGTTTCGCCATGTTGGCCAGGCTAGTCTCGAACTACTGACCTCGTGTGATCCGCCTGTCTCAGCCTACCAAAATGCTAGGATTATAGGCATGAGCCATGTGCCCAGCCCTTTTTCTTTAGCTCAAGCTGCATGTTTTTCTTTGAGAATATTTGTCTGAAAATGCCTTTATTTCACTCTTGTTTTTGGAAGATAGTTTCTTTGTTTTAGTTTTTAAATAGAGTCGGAAGGCTGGGCGCAGTGGCTCACACCTGTAATCCCAGCACTTTGGGAGGCCGAGGTGGGCAGATCACTTGAGGTCAGGAGTTCTAGACTAGCCTGTCCAACATGGCAAAACCCTGTCTCTACTAAAAATACAAAAATTAGCCAGCCTTGGTGGTGGGCACCTGTAATCTCAGCTACTCAGGAGGCTGAGGCATGAGAATCACTTGAACCCAGGAAGCGGGGGTTACAGTGAGCCAAGATCATGCTGTTGCACTGCAGCCTTGGCAACAAGAGCAAAACTCCATCTACAAAAAATAAAATAGGCCGGGCGCGGTGGCTCAAGCCTGTAATCCCAGCACTTTGGGAGGCCGAGACGGGCGGATCACGAGGTCAGGAGATCGAGACCATCCTGGCTAACCCGGTGAAACCCCGTCGCTACTAAAAAAAATACAAAATACTAGCCGGGCGAGGTGGCGGGCGCCTATAGTCCCAGCTACTCGGGAGGCTGTGGCAGGAGAATGGCATAAGCCCGGGAGGTGGAGCTTGCAGTGAGCTGAGATCCGGCCACTGCACTCCAGCCTGGGCGACAGAGTGAGACTCCATCTCAAAAAAAATAAACAAATAAATAAAATAAAATAAAATAAAAGTGACAGGGTCTCACTATGTTGCCCAGGCTGGTCTTGAACCCCTGGGCTCAAGCAGTCCTCTCTCCTTAACCTCTCAAAGTGTTAGGATTACAGGCATGAGTGATTGCACTAGGATGAAATAGTTTTAAGTATGCAGTTTTAGGTTGACAATTATTTTTCTCTCAGTACTTTGCAGACTTAATTCTTCTGTTTCTGGATTTTTTTTTTTTTTTTGAGACAGAGTTTCACTCTTGTTGCCTAGGCTGGAGTGCAATGGCACGATCTCAGCTCACTGCAACCTCTGCCTCCTGGGTTCGAGTGATTCTCCTGTCTCGGCCTCCTGAGTAGCTGGAATTACAGGCGCATGCCACCACGCCTGGCTAATTTTTGTATTTTCAGTAGAGACAGGTTTCATCATACTCGTCAGGCTGGTCTCGAACTCCTGACCTCAAGTTATCCACCTGCCTCGGCCTCCCAAAGTGCTGGGATTACAGGCGTGAGCCAACACACCTGGCCTCTGTGGTTTCTTTTTGCTCTGGAGAAATTAACTCTCTAATTTTTGTTATTTAAGCGGTCTTTTTTTTTTTTTTTTGAGATGAAGTTTCACTCTGTTCCCAGGTTGGAGTGCAATGGCGCAATTTTGGCTTACTGCAGCCTCTGCCTCCCGGATTCAAGGGATTCTCCTGTCTTAGGCTTCCGAGTGGCCGAGACTACAGGCATGTGCCACCACGCCTGGCTAATTTTCGTATTTTTTAGTAGAGATGGGGTTTCACCATGTTGGCCAGGCTTGTCTCGAACTCCTGACCTCAGATGATCCACTCGCCTCAGCCTCCCAAAGTACTGAGATTATAGCCGTGAGCCACCACACCTGGCTAAGCTGTCTTTTTTCTTTCCAAGCTGCTTTTAGTATTTATTCTTCTAATATTTGCTCTTTTCTATTCTGCTAATCTGATCTCTTTCAAATATTTCTATTTATATATATTAGACTTTCTTACTCTGTTTCTTGCTTATTAAACTTTTATTTATTAAGCTTGTGCTGCATTCTGAGTCTTGTTTTCAGAACTCTCTAATTTACTAATTCACTCCTTATTTGTGTCAAATCTTCTGTTTAACCCCTTGATTATATCTTTCATTTCTGGAAGATTTGGTTCTTTTTACATTGCCTTTTCATTTTTTTGGTTAGTCATTTTCTTTACTTTTTCAGATATTTAAATTTTTTCTGTTTTAGATTTGATATCTGATTATTCAAAAATCTGAAATATGTACAGATCTGAATCTGTCCTTTGTTTTCTGCTTGCTGTTTCTTGTGGTAGTGGTGGTGATAGTAGTAGTGGCAGTGGCGGGGGTGGCAGTGATATGTGTGTGTTTTAATTGTGAACTCATTTTTTGGGGGCCTTTATCTGTGCGGATTCTTTGTGTTCAAGTCAAGGATGCATTGCTTCAGAGAGGATTTGTTACCTGTTGTGCAACCAACCCTGAATCACCTTTATTTTAAGCAAGTTTGGCCAGGCGCGGTAGCTCACACCTGTAATTCTAGCACTTTGGGAGGCCGAGATGGGTGGATCACTTGAGGTCTGGAGTTCCAAACCAGCCTGGCCAACATGGTGAAACCCTGCCTGTACTAAAAATACAAAAATTAGCTGGGTGTGGTGGTGCGTGCCTGTAATCCTAGCAACTTGGGAGGCTGAGGCACATGAATTGCTTGAACCAGGGAGGTAGAGGTTACAGTGAGTGGAGATCACGCCACTGCACTCCAGCCTGGGCAACAGAGCGAGACTCTGTCTTAAAAAAAAATATATATATATATAAATATTATTAAATATATAATTAAGTATATTTATGTACTTATATTTATAATTAAATATGTATATTTAAGCAAGTTCATATAGAAGCAATATTATTGTACTATAGAAAATTAGAAAAAAAAAAGATAATACAGACATAGTTCTAGTGCCAGGAAATTACCACTGTTGTCACCTGAATATGTATACATTTCTGGATATTTTTTTTCTTTTTTGAGATGGAGTTTTGCTCTGTCACCCAGGCTAGAGTGCGGTGGTGCAATCTCAGCTCACTGCAATCTCTACCTCCGCCTGGATTTTTTTTTTTTTCTTTATGTGTTTATCAATTATGTTTTTATGTGTTTACATTTTTTATTGATTGATTGATTGAAACAAGGTCTCACTTTGTTGCCTAGGTCACAGCTCGCTGTAGCCAAGACCTTCTGGGCTCAAGCAGTCCTTCTGCCTCAGCCTCCCAAGTAGCTGGGACTACACATGTGTGTCACTATGCTATATTTTTTAATTTTTTGAGATGGGGTCTGGTATTGTCACCCATACTAGAGTGCAGTAGCACAATCATAGCTCATAGCTCACTGCAGTCTTGAATGCAGTTACTTTTGCACCAACCAGTACTTTAACTTGTCTTCAGAAATAGGTCAGACATTTTATATATACAGTTAATTGACTTATTGAAATAATTTTTTTGTTCTTGTTATATTAGAGAGGGTCTGGTTTAATATATGACACATTGCAAGTTAATATTTTCCAAATCAATGGAGTTCTCATCAGCCCTTAAATTACCTTTTTCCCCCAAAAATCAGATTTTTGGGGAATGACTATAGAAAACTATTAAATTTTTTGTATGTCATATGCCCCTGAGAAGATGTATTTGAGGCGAAGTATTTTAAGTATTTTAGTATCTAGTATTCTCTTCACTAGTAACATGGATAAAATGACAGATACGTAATAGTATGATAAATGTTGTCATGTACTGAATTTCAAAAGTAGATTATAAAAGTCTCAAAAGAGGGACTGTCATTTCAGTGTATTTTAGAGTTCTTTGAACCTATTTTTAATTCTATAGAATTACAGTTTTAGTAACAGTGTTTTACTCTGTGTGGTGATTCAGGAAAGCGAAGTGAAGCCTGACCTTTGCCAGAAGTGTTAACTTCTTACTGTGAAGAAAGAATTATGGATAATTTCTAGGAAGAAGGAAAGGCTAATTTAAATTATATTTGAATAGTAACTAAATCATGTTTATATGTGGCATATTCGTGAAGTAGTCTTTCTTACGATGCATTAGCAGCGTAAGCTTTAATTCACAAAAATTTGTAATGCATAGTCTGTGTAGTTATGTGTACCTTTTTTTTTTTTTCAAGACAGGGTCTCACTCTGTTGCCCAGGCTGGAGTGCAGTGGCACAATATTGGCTGACTGCAACCTCTGCCTCCTGGGCTCAAGCCATCCTCCCACCTCAGCCTCCCTAGTAGCTAGGAATACAGGCACGTGCCACTACACCCCGCTAATTTTGTTGTTGTTGAGACAGGGTTTCGCTATGTTGCCTGGGCTGGTCTCAAACTCCTGAGCTCAAGTGATCCACCCACTTCGGCCTCCCTCTATGCCCAGCCAGTCTTGTGTACCTTAACAACGAATATATGTTCTGCAAAATGTGTCATTAGGCAATTTTGTCATTGTACGAACATCATAGAGTGTACTTACACAAATGTAGATGGTATAGTCTACTACACACCTATGGTATATGGTGTAGCCTATAGCGCCTAGGCTCTAAACCTGTATAGCATGTTACTGTAGTGAATACTGTAGGCAGTTGTAACACAATGGTATTTGTGCATCTAAACATAGAAAAGGTACAGTAAAAATGTTTTTATAATCTTATGTGGCCACCATCATATATATGGTTTATTGTTGACCAAAAATGTCATTACATGTTGCATGCCTATATATCAATAAAAAGGGGTTTTAGATGGTCAGCTAAAAACTGTGGTTGGCTGGGCGCAGTGGCTCATGCCTGTAATCCCAGCATTTTGGGAGGCCAAGGCAAGCAATCACTTGAGGTCAGGAGTTTGAGACCAGCCTGGCCCACATGGTGAAAACCTGTCTCCAATAAAAATACAAAAATTAGCTGGTCATGATGACACGCACCTGTAGTCTCAACTACTTGGGAGGGTGAGGCAGGAGAATTGCTTGAACCCAGGAGGTGGAGGTTGCAATGAGCCGAGATCATGCCACTGCACTCCAGCCTGGGTGACAGAGCAAGACTCTGTCTCAAAAAATTAAAGAAAAAATTTTAAAAAATGGTTAGTATACCAGTTTTTAAATGAAAAAAGTTATACAAAGCCAGCTAATGTGGTGGAAATGAAATTGTAATATCTTTCAAGGAACATCTGCTTATTATTTTCCTATTACCATAATCTCTGCCAGTTCTTTCTTTTTTCTGTCTTTTCCTGATGATTGTAGTTCTCCAAATCTTTCTGAAATGTCTTCATGCCAGAATAGAATTTCCACTTATTTAGTGAAACTTTGCTTTAATGACCCTGAAAACATTCAGAATCTCTATATTTGAATACTTACATATCTTTAAAAATTTTAACATTCTCCTCTTCTCCACCTCCACCTATAATACTCTTTCCCATTCTCTGCTTTATTTTTATTTATTTATTTATTTATTTATTTATTTATTTATTTATTGTTGAGACGGAGTCTCACTCTCTTGCCCAGGCTGGAGTGCAGTGGTGCAGTCTCGGCTCACTGCAGCCTCCATCTCCCGGGTTCAAGTGATTCTTGTGCCTCAGCCTCCCGAGTAGCTGGGATGACAGGCATGTGCCAGCACACACAGCTTTTTTTTTTTTTTTTTTTTTTTTAAGTAGAGACAGAGCTTTGCCATCTTGTTGGTCAGGCTGGTCTCGAACTCCTGGCCTCAAGTGATCCACCCACCTTGGCTTCCCTAAGCGCTGGGATTTCAGGCATGAGCCACCTCACCTGGCCTCTGCTTTTTTATTTATTTATTTATTTGGAGACAGAGTTTCGCTCTTGTTGACTAGGCTGAAGTGCAATGGCACAATCTTGGCTCACCGCAACTCCCGCCTCCTGGGTTCGAGCAATTCTTCTGCCTCAGCCTCCTGAGTAGCTGCGATCACAGTCATGCACCACCATGCCTGGCTAATTTTGTATTTTCAGTAGAGACGAGGTTTCTCCGTGTTGATCAGGCTGGTCTAAGGTGATCCACCTGCCTCGGCCTCCCGAAGTGCTGGGATTACAGGCGTAAGCCACTGTGCCTGGCCCCTCTGCTTTATTTTTATTACTAGCACTTATCACCAAAACACTTACTTGTTTTATTGTCTGTCTTCTCTTACTAAAACGTAAATTCCATGAGAACAAGGATTTCTATTTATTCACTGCTGCATTTTCAGTGTTTAGAACATCTGGCAGATAATTGATATTCAATAAATATTTGTTGAATAGGTGACTTCCCTGATTTTCTTGAAACCTTTTTCTCTTTCAGTTGAATTGCTAAAATAATTTATTTCTCCATTTATTTTTATAGGTTTCTTATAACTTGAGTTAACAAATTGAAGTATCTTCACTAGTTTATATACATATGTTATCAACTTTGACCTGTTCGTTAATTTGTTCCTCCTTTTAGTGAACTCATCTTGGGCTCATTTATATATTCTTTTTCCATTTCTTTAATACTTTAATGGTGAATTTCTTTAGAGCTAAGTTAAGTCTGGGCAGGCTGTGATGATATAATAAATCTTAACAATAGCAGTCAGTTTTTAAGCATCTCTGTTTTATGTCTTGTATATTTTTTAATATTATTCGTAAAATTGGAATGGGGAAATAAAAAGACTTTTTACAAAAATATAGCTAGAATCCAGGCCAGGTGCAGTAGTTCATGCCTGTAATCCTTGCACTTTGGGAGGCCAAGGCAAACAGATCACTCAGTGTCAGGAGTTTGAGACCAGCCTGGCCAACATGATGAAACCCCATCTGTACTAAAAATACAAAAATTAGCTGGACGTGGTGGCGTGCACCTGTAATTCCAGCTATTTGGGAGGCTGAGGCAGGAGGATCGCAGGAACCTGGGAGGCAGAGGTTGCAGTGAACCGAGAATGCGCCACTGCACTCCAGCCTGGGTGACAGAGCGAGACTCTGTCTCAGCCTCCCAAAAAGCTGGAAAAAAATATATATATATATATATATATATAAATATACATACACACTCAAATATATATACACGCAAAAGTAAGTGATGTAAATGAGTTTTATCTCTAACATCTTTAAGATAAAACTTAAAAAAAAATTCAGTGTCTGTTAAAATTTAAAGCTTCTCGGCCAGGTGTGGTGGCTCACACCTGTAATCTCAGCACTTTAGGAGGCCGAGGTGGGCAGATCAAGAAATCCAATGTAGTGAAACCCTGTCTCTACTAAAACAAAAATTAGCCAGGCATGGTGGCATGCGCTTGTAATCCCAGATACTCAGGAGGCCGAAGCAGGAGAATCTCTTGAACCTGGGAAGGGGAGGTTGCAGTGAACTGAGATCACGCCATTTCTCTCCAGCCGAGGCGACGGAGAGACTCTGTCTCTAAATAAATAAATAAATTAATTAATTAAAATAAAAGTAAATAAAAAATTTAAAGCTTCTCTTTACGAAGGTGAATTTGAAGGCTCTTGCATCTGACTTAGGTTATCTTCACAAAGTAGGATATAGACAAAACAGTGATTTTAAAAAATGCAGCTCTCTTATTTATGATTTTAAAAAAATCTGGCTGGGCACGGTGGCTTATGCCTGTAATCCCAGCACTTTGTGAGGCCAAGACAGGAGGATCGCTTGAGTCCAGGAGTTCAAGATCAGCTTGGGCAACATAGTGACACCATGTCTCCATAAAAAATAAAAACAAATGAGGCAGGAGGATCGCTTGAGCCTGGGAGGTCAAGGCTGCAATGAGCTGTGATTGCACCAATGCACTCCCACCTGGGTGACAAGAGTAAGACCCTGTCTCAAAAAAAAAAAAAAAATCTATAATGACAGTCCTCATAATTTTGCTTCAAGGCAAGGAAACTAAAAATTCGAATGAAGTGACTGGGCGCGGTGACTCAAGCCTGTAATCTCAGCACTTTGGGAGGCCAAGGCAGGTAGATCATGAGGTCAGGAGTTGAAGACCAGCTTGGCCAAGATGGTGAAACCTCGTCTCTGCTAAAAATACAAAAAAAAATTAGCCAGGCATGGTGGTAGGTGCCTGTAATCCCAGCTGCTCGGGAGGCTGAGGCAGAGAATTGCTTGCACCTGGGAGGTGGAGGTTGCAGTAAGCCAAGATCGTGCCACTGCACTCCAGCCTGGGCAACAGAGTGAGACTCCATCTAAAAAAAAAAAAAAAAAAAAAAGAATGAAGCAGAAATTTATTCCTTTAAGCCCATTTAGCTGTTGCACACATAGCTATAGCATATTCTCTCTTGAGATAACTTGCTTTTAATTGGAAAACTAATTCATTAAATATCCAAACTCCATATCATTCCTGGAATAAGTGATTTTAGCAAGTTTTGATACTTATTCTAACATGATACATATATCAAGTATGTACTTTCCTTTAAATGCAGGCATATTTTGGCAATAGTTTTTTAAAGTGCTAATATAATACTGAGGAGAACTTTTTGAAACTTTCTTGTTTATATCTATAAAGAATTATAGATAAGAGATGAATTCTAATTAACATCTGGTGTCATGCCAGCCTCTGACCATGGGTAAGTGCTCTAGTGAATCTAGAATTAGAAATTTTAAAAAAACAGCACAAGTTAACTTTTAATAGTTGTTTTTCATGATTATTTGCTTTCTCATCATAGTATTAAGTTAAATAATGGATTCAAAAAGAGTTGAATACCTTCAAAAACTTACTCCTTAGTAACTAGTTATATCTGAACATGTAGTCAATTTATGAAGAATCTGTCATAGTTATTCCTTAATATTGCAATGATTCAGTAATTATCACATGGCACCCATCCATCCTATAGTCTAATTCATCCCAGACCCTTTTCGTATCATCAGTGTCAGTGGTTGTAATGGCAGACACAATGCATTTCTTCATTTCTTCAAGGAAGAGGTGGTATAAACCGAAGGTGCATACTTGATGTATTACCTAAATTGAAGAATTTGAAAGCATTCAGTTCTTTCTCAATCACCTTTTATGTTCGGAATCTACATATATTCTTGTCACTAAAGTTTTACAGAAGTTAAACATCTATTGTAGAGGAGAGAAATAATGGTTCACTGAGGAGGAACTGACTTTCATGAAATGATCATTAGACAGTGTTTTTAATAAAGCAATTAGGTTTCTTAATTTTAATATCAGTTGACATTTTAAAAATATAGCTCTTATTTATTATATTAAAAATATGGCCAGGTGTGGTGGCTCATACCTGTAATCTCAACACTTTGGGAGGCTGAGGGGGGTGGATCACTTGGAGTTCCTGAACTCCGCCTGGGGAGGTTAGAAGTTCAAGACCAACCTGGTCAACGTGGTGAAACCCTGTCTCTACTAAAAATACAAAAATTAGCCAGGCGTGGTGGTAGGTGCCTGTAGTCCCAGTTACCTGGGAGGCTGAGGTGGGAGAATAGCTTGAACCCAGGAGGCAGAGGTTGCAGTGAGTTAAGATCACACCACTGCACTACAGCCTGGCTGACAGAGTGAGACTCCATCTCAAAAAATAAAACCACATATTTAATTTATATATATATATATGTACAGTGACAGTATTCATACATTTGTATGATGTATTTTTAGTTTCCTCAGGGAGAAATAACAAGAACAAAAAGAGCACACATGCTCGAACTTTTATTGAGGAATGTTTCTTAATTTTGCTCAATCTTTTGTTGAGGAATGTTTCTTAATTTTCTCGCACCTAAAACTTCAGAGTTCCAAATAATAATTAGACCATTTTGACTTAAATGCTTTAATCTGGGGACATCTGATATTTTAAAAACTTTTTTATTATTATATGTGTGTGTGTAGAGAAGAAGGTCTCACTCTGTTCCCCAGGCTGGTCTCAAGTGATCCTCACTCTCTGGCCTTCCAAAGTGCAAGGATTACAGGCATAAGCCACCGCACCCAGCCTGATATATTATTAACTGAAGTCTATCTGGTATTATAACTTTAGTTATTTAATTCATTAAAGTTACAAAAGATTTAAGACCTTATATAACTTTTTCCAGATTTGTGTAATTGCAGTATAGCACACCTATAGAAGAATGTACAAATCATATGTTATAGCTTGGTGAATAATTACCTAGTTAGCATTACCCATATAACAAGTATTGGATATTTTTTTTACAGGAGACTTTGCAGCAATTGATCATGATGTCGTTGCCAAATGTCTTAATCATTGGCAAAAATCCCTTTTCTGGTAAGTATTAAAATTAACATAATGTGAAAGTAATGTCTAACCTTTGTGTAATAATACGATGTTTATTTTTTACTAAGAGCTTATTTACATTAACTCACTAGATTTTTCATAACTGTAGAAGTTGGAGGTGATGTTCCATTTTCTAGAAAGACGCAAGCTTAGAATATTTGTAAGTTATAGGTAAGACCAGACATAAATTTTACGTTAAGTTCAGTATTTTTTCTACTATACCAAACAGATACTTTTCTGTGATGATTTTTAGTGTCTTGTTATAAAGAAGTATAGAAGATGATGTAGTTACAAACTTAAAAGATACTACCTTAGAAAAGAAATGATTTTGAAATAATTTCCAGGTTTCTATTCATATATCTATTATCTACCATTGCCAAAATTGTTTGAATCTTAAGTTTTACTGATTGATTTTTTTGTTTGTTTGTTTGTTTATTTATTTTGAGATGCAGTTTCGCTCTTGTTGCCCAGACTAGAGTGCAATGGCATAATCTCGGCTCACTGCAACCTCAACCTCCTGGGTTCAAGCGATTCTCCTGCCTCAGCCTCCCGAGTAGCTGGAATTACAGGCGTGGCCACCACGCTAATTTCTGTATTTTTAGTAGAAACAGAGTTTTACCATGTTGGCCAGGCTGGTCTCGAACTCCTGACCTCAGGTGATCTGCCCGCCTTGGCCTCCCGAAGTGCTGGGATTACAGGCGTGAGCCACCACGCCCGGTCTGATATGTTTTAATTTATATTAAACTTAGTCTGAATGGAAAGATGAGAGGCAGTTTTAGATCATTCAGATTTTTTCTTCAAAATGTTCTGCCCTTTATCACATTTTAAATGTGATATTTTAGAATTGTAATTTTTGAACAGTTGGGGAAATTAGCAGCTACCTAACAGTTTCAACAATGGGCTTATCCTTACAGTCTACATGTTATCCAAATTAGTGTATTTCTTCAGCCCATACCCCCCTCAGTCAAAACAAACAAAACCAAAATAAAAACTAAAATCAAATAGCTATTTTTATAGAGGAAACTATTAATTAGATGTGGTGAATTAGCAGCTTAGATAGTTTTTAGAGATCCAATGGGATGTTTGATTATATAAATTTAAAAATAAAAAAACTTACCTTTGGTAAGTACCTACCAAGTTACAGGGACCAGGAGTGGAAATAAATGGTCTGTGTTCTAGAAGCTCTTATGGTTTGGTAAAGGATACACAGATTATGGAGAAATCATGTAATAATTGGTATGAAGTAGAAATATGTACCAAATGTTCTGGCATATAAAATATGGAGCCATTAATTATTCTTAAAGTTGACATATAAGTGAGAATTGGGGACCATTGATGATTGGGTCAGGGTAGACTACACAGAGATGATAAGAACTGTGCCTAGGATTGTGATTAGCAAGTAGTTCACTAGGGGGATGAGGAGGTTGGGGAAGGAGGACAGATAGAGGGAGTAGTATTAAGGCAGAGGAGTGTGTATATATGCATATTTGGGAGGAATGGTGATTAATGGCTCAGCATAGCTAGAAAGTAGGTCGTTTCATGGAGAGTAGAAGGAAATGTCTGATAAGAAGATTTGGACTTTTTCATAGACAGTTTGGCCCGGTGGTGAAAATCTGGCCCAAAGAAGTTATTTTTTTCCAGTTGAATATTTTAAGAAAATCTTAATTGAATGCTGTTGGACAGGGAATATTCTCTCCATTTCTGTTATAGATTGTTAACTTTTACCTGGCTTGTTATATACATTTAACAGCCTCACTATAACAGACATTTAAGATTCTGGTCTTCATGAGCATGCACAGTGGAAAACCATTTAAATTTTATAAGGAGATGAATCATAAGATCTGTGTTTTAAGTAAGAAAACACTAATAGGCCTAGGAGGAGCCAGACCTATTAGGAGTCATTTTGGCTGCCTTTGTGGCATGTCCCTATATCAACCTGATTTGGTAGGTTCTTGATTTTTCAGGCTGGGGTAGTACAATCATTTATGGAAAAGGAGTAAATTCATAGTTAGCATACTTGTTGCACAGAGCCTTGAAACCTCTTTATCCATTAGCCCTTCAAAATTGATATTCTTGCCCATTTCTTCTGCTGTTACCACCTTGTACATACACAGAGCTGCTATTTTGAATTCTCCACTATATATGCTTACACTGAATCCTTCAGTCAAGTTACTGTGCATAATTACCTCTAGAAATGATTCTCCAAATAGAGTTGAAAATGTAGCAAAATGTTGTCCTTAATAATTGTTTCTATTTTAGAACAAGGCACAGAAGAAGTTAAAAAACTGCTTTTACTTTTATTGGGTTGTGCAGTTCAGGTAAGTTAAAATATTTTTTCATATTTTCATTTTAACAACCTCTATATATTTTTATCAGGCTCTCATTTCTGAAAGACTTAAGGATGGACCATTGGTTTTCAAAGTCCATGTTAGAAAATTTTCAATAACTATATAACCTCCTAAGGAGATTATGTTGAAGAAAAACACTTACTTTATTTTAGAATTTAGTTACATTATCATAGTCATATCATTTAAAATATTTAATTACTCTTTTCCTTATTCTGAAGCTTATAGTGTCCCTAAATTTTTGAGGTTTTTTTTCCAGAGGTGCCCTTAAAAATCTCTCCCAAAACATCCTTGTGATTTGTTGTACTTGTGTATATTTTAGGAGAAGGGAAGGGAAAAGAGAAGGGAAGGGAGGAGGCAGAATTTATTTAAAAGAAAAAATAAGGTAAAAAGGAGGCAGAATTTATGAAAAGTGTTTTAGGAATCTTAGTTATTATTATATTGCTCTTTGATCAATGACTATAATAATAGCTATGATTTATAGAATGCCTGCTTTTGGTCAGCTATTATCCCTTATATATATTTTCTCATAATATCTTCTTTCAGGTCAGGAGATCGGGTAGGGTAATATTTAAGTTATTATCCAAATTGGGACACTTGCGAAAATCAAAGAAGGTACTGTTAATAATTATAGTGGGCTAGGCATGGTGGCTCACGCCTGTAATCTGAGCACTTTGAGAGGCTAAAATGGGAGGATCACTTGAGGCCAGGAGTTTGAGACCAGTTTGGGCAACATAATGAAATCCCATTTCTGTTTTAAATACATGTAGTAATTACAGTGGAATGGCATGTGTAAACTGGGACTGTCCCAGGCAAACCGGGATGATTACTCTAAGTTTAAATTTAGGTCATATTGCTAGTAGGCCAAAGAACTGAGAGTCAACTCTGCTCTGGACTTCAAAATTCTATTATACTATGTTAGTTTTTCATTTCAGCCATTTTTTGGATGAATTATTATAGTGTCATTCTAAACTGTCTTCTTTGTGAAATGAGATTATTTATAAACAAATAATATGATTACTAGTAATTTTTTTACATACGTACAACAGAAATTATATGTCCCAGAGAGTGTTGGCTTTTAGAGCTGACTGCTTGGAGGCAATAATCTTACATAATGTATGTTATTAAAATTTCATGCTGTGTAATGTACAGGTGTTTACTTCACAACTGATTAAATATTAAGTTGAATATGGTGTTTGTAGTCTTCTAATTTGGTCATCAGATTTTGAGTCAGAAGTACAACTCTTATTTACAGCCTTTATGTACTATATTTGCTTTAAAAAATACCCTGTGTATTTTGTTGGTGAATGTTGTGTAAATTTAGATTACATAGCAATGGCATAAATATGGTTTTTATTGCTGGTTACTGCTTGGTCGTTATTGCTGATTACTAAAATTGACAGTAGGAATGGAGCAGAACCAAGGACCTTTTTTTGAGACAGGGTCTCACTCTGTCACTCAGGCAGGAGTGTAGTAACATGATCATGACTCTCACTGCAGCCTTGACCTCCAGGGTTCAAATGATCTTCCCGTTTCAGGCTCCCAAGCAGCTGGAACTACAGACATGTGCCGTCATGCCTGGCTAATTTTTTTTTTTTTTTTTTTAAAGAAATAGGGTCTCACTGTGTTGCCCAGGCTTGTCTCAAACTCTTGTCCTCAAGTGATCTTCCTGCCTCGGCCTCCCAAAGTCCTGGGATTACAGGCATGAGCCACCCTGCCTGGCCCCAAAGGGTAAATTTATCTGAAAATAAAGAAAAACTAATTATACTCAAGTTAATTCTTTTTTTTTTTTTTTTGAGATGGCGTTTCATTCTTTTTGTACAATGGTATTATCTTGGCTCACTGCAACCTCTGCCTTCCGGGTTCAAGTGATTATCCTGCCTCAGGCTCCCTAGTAGCTGGGATTACAGGCGTGCACCACCACACCTGGCTAATTTTTTATTTTTAGTAGAGACAGGGTTTCACCATGTTGGCCAGGCTGGTCTTGAACTCCTGACCTCAGGTGATCCGCCCGCCTCAGCCTCCCAATGTGCTGGGATTACAGGCTTGAGCCATCGTGCCCGGCCTAATTTTTTTCGTATTAAAAGAGAATAAGTTTTATCAACTGTAGAAAACAAAGCAAAGGCTCAAGGAGACTGTCATTCTAACCTATGTTAACATCATTCAAGGTTTTTTTAGAAATGAGGAGATGGAAAGGGTGTCAGACCTTGGTCTTTGATGTGATATCAGCTTGTCAAGAGACTTGGAGACCCATCTTTTTATATATTTGATGTCCATGTAGTCATAGCAGAATTATGTTTTTACTTGAGAGCCCTTAAGACTTGCATCTATTTTGGTGCCAGCATGACTTACCTACCAAGAAAGGAGGAAAGATCCAATTTTGAAAAATGTTGTTATCATTCTGTATTTTAAAAATGTTAGTGACCTAAATTTTTTTTTTTTTTAATGCTTATGGGTGCTATAGTAAAGGACAGAGACAGGGATTTTAGAAAAAAGATGTAAACCTCAAAGAGACTGAATTTTAGAGAAGACAGAGTAAACAGTACGAATTTGAGGTAATAATTACCATAATGTAATATACATTGGTGCATAGAAGAAGTATTTTCTTAAGTTTACTTGTAGTATTAGGAAAGCCCTCTGACAAGGTAATATTTGAAATGAGAGCAACAGCCTGTTCAGGGAACATAAAGTGTGATTGGACCAGGGGTGGTGGTGGGTGGATCACTTGAAGTCAGGCATTCAAGACCAGTCTGGCTACATGGTGAAACGTTGTCTCTGCTAAAAGAAAAATACAAAAAATTAGCCGGGCATAGTGGCTTATGCTTGTAGTCCCACCTACACAGGAGGCTGAGACAGGAGAATTGTTTGAACCTGGGAGATGGAGGTTGCAATGAGCCGAGGTGGCTTCACTGCACTCTAGCCTGGGCGACAGAGCAAGACTTCATCTCAAAAAAAAAAAAAAAAAAATGTGGTTGAAATGTAGGATTTATGGGGATGAATGGCAAGATATTAGACTGGAGAGTTTACATGAATTGAGTTATGAAGGATTGGGTTTGCCACTTTAAGATAGAGTTCAGATTTCAGGCCAGACGCGGTAGTTCACACCTGTAATCCCAGCACTTGGGAGGCTGGAACAGTGGATCACCTGAGGTCAGGAGTTCCAGACCAGCCTGACTGACATGGCGAAACCCTGTCTCTACTAAAAATACAAAAATTAGCCAGATGTGGTAGCGGGCACCTGTAGTCCCAGCTACTTGGGAGGCTGAGGCAGGAGAATTGCTTGAACCCGGGAGGCAGAGGTTGCAGTGAGCCAAGATCGTGCCACTGAACTCTAGCCTGGGTGACAGAGCAAGACTCCATCTCAAAAAAAAAAAAAAAAATTATTCTGTAGGTGTTTTGGAGTCACTGCTAATAATAATATAAAGTGTGTGACCAAAATCTGTCAGCCTTCACCATGACCATATAAACAGTTAGAAGTCTTTGTTGATACTTAATAGCCAGACTGTACTTCTGGACGAGAAGCTGTTCAGTAAACCAATCAGCCAACAAGTATTGTTGGAATACTTTGTAAAATGTCCTCTCTATTACAGAAATTTTGTTCATCTTATAGTTGGACAGATTAAAATTCTGATGATTAGTACAATATGTAAATAGCATGTTTTCCCACATCTAGGTCAATCAATTTTATCTGTTACAATTGTTATTTGTAGGTAGAAATAGCAAGGTAAAATTTGCTGATATGGTACTAGAGTTTAGGAAATCAGTGGACCACAGGTTTCAAGAGATACTGTATGAATGGAAAGAAATAGGGCTGGGTGCAGTGGGTCATGCCTGTAATCCCAGCACTATGGGAGGTCGAGCAGGGAGGATTGCTTGAGCCCAGGAGTTTGAGAGCAACCTGGGCAACATAAGGAGACTCTATCTGTACAAAAAAAAAAGAAAAGAAAGAAAAGAAAAAGAAATTAAGTTAAAGAGGGGAGGGGGGAGAGAGAAATAAGCATTGGGAAATTGAAAAATATTTTCTTCTTTTGAAGAAAAACAATGAATTTCTTAAGAGGAAGCAGCATTCAAAAATGGTAAAGTTAACCACCATCCAAAGATCTTACCTGACAAAATAAATTACAACTTTTAATCCTTGATTATATGTAAGTAAAAGCCACAGAAATAACTTTAAATATGAAGAAAACCGTCCAAGGCCAGGGCTTGGGTATTTTTGTTATTGACTGTCCAACTCAGTCAGGTTCCTCCAGAATCTTTTTCAATGGGTAACACAAGTCTTCTGAACCAGTTCTGAGCATCACCTAGAATTTTCACACATCTGTGACTCTTCATCCTAGCCCTGAAGTAGTTGAGAGAGTTCTAGGTGAAACCATCCTATGCAGAAGAAAAATTTTTGCAGTGTTTTGTTTGGAAATTTCTTTGTTCTAAGACTATGTGAAATTCACCCTTTTTAGCAGAACTTAAAACCTATCAGCGCAGGCTACTTAGTATCCAGAAATATTACTTAGTTTGGACTTTGGACAGGTTGGGTAGTGCCGAAAGTAACTGAGTGTCAAGTGTGGTTAGAATAAAAAATTTGACCCTTTTATGTACCTCAGAGGGAATCTAACTTTAGTATTTGATTCTGAAAACCAGTTTTGAACTTGTTCAGTTTGACAGCTACAATCTGTTGTTTTCTTATCACTGATCTGTAAAGCATCTTAAAAGTTAGCATTTTAGAACTTTATCATATCACTTTTTAAGGAAATAAAACAAATTTCTGCTTGGTTCAGTGATGCGTCTTTAGTCTCAGCTACTTGGGAGGATCACTTGAGGCCAGGAGTTCAGGGCAGCCGTATGCTATGATCATGCCTGTGAATAACCACTGTTCTCCAGCCTAGTAACGTAGCAAGGCCCAGTCTCTTAAGAAAAAAAAAAAAGGAAATAAAACAATTTCTAGCAAGGCATTTGTTTTTCTGAGAATATTTAAAAATACAAATATAGCTCAAAGAGGGAGACTTTTGTTGATACGAGTATTGTTTTCAAATACGTAATTGGAAATTTACAATTTTAACAATTTTTGAAATACATAGTTCAGTGGTACTCTGATTGCTGTACATTCACATTGTTGTATAACCATTACCACCATCCATCTGAAGAACTTTTCTCATCTTCCGAAACTAAAACTCTGTACCCATTAAATAATGACTCCCTTTGTTACCAGCCCTCGGTAACCACCATTTTACTTTATGTCTCTGTGAATTCGATTGCTCTAGGTACCTCATACAAATGGAATCATACGGTATTTGTCCTTTTGATGGGCTTATTTCATGTAGCATAATGTCTTTAAGGTTTTTTCATGCTATAGCATGTGTCAGTTTCCTTCCTTATTAAGGCTGAATAATATTCCATTGTTTATATATACCAAATTTTGTTTATCCATTCATCATTGAACATTTGAGTTGCCTCCGTTTTTTGGCCTTTGTAAACAATGTTGCTATGAGCATGAGTGTACAAATGTCTGTTCGAAGCCCTCTTATTGCTCTTTGGTAGAACTATGATTTGTTTACACCTATATTATCAGTTTTCTTATTTAAAACACTGTAATGTGCTCCTTGTTTTATTATTGTTCAATATCTTGTTTTGGGTGCCATTTCCTCTATTTTAGTATAGTTTTTCCACATAAACCTGTCTTCTTTCTTTAAGATCATAGAGCATGTATTGAAAATATGAGGAATTTGAGGAATAATGTATTAAGGGCTTAAGTTCTCTGGTAGAAGATGTACAACTTTAGGGTTTATGCATTTCTCTCTCCCACCCACCTCCCACCCTAATCACTTTTTTGCTTTTTTGCCATGTCCCAGTTTCCACATCATATTCTTGTGTGTGTGTGTGTGTGCGCGCGTGTGTGTGTGTGTGTGTGTGAGAGAGAGAGAGAGAGAGAGTGTCTTACTCTGTTGCCCAGGCTGGAGTGTAGTGGCGCGATCTTGGCTCACTACAACCTCCGCCTCCTGGGTTCAAGCAATTCTTCTGCCTTAGCCTCCCAAGTAGCTGGGATTACAGGCGCCTGCCGCCATGCCTGGCTAATTTTTTGTATTTTTAGTAGAGACAGGGTTTCACCATGTTGACCAGGCTGGTCTTGAACTCCTGACCTTAGGTGATCCAGCTGCCTTGGCCTCCCAAAGTGTTGAGATTACAGGCATGAGCCACTACGCCTGGCCTCCGTACCATATTCTTAGAATATCATGGTAATCTACTGGCTTAGTAATCAGTTACTATAATACAATTGTTTAACTCAGAGTTAAACAATTAATTTTAGTGTCCATGATAGTTTAAGAACTTTACATAAAGATAAGAGAGCTTAATTTTAATTGGAAAAAACAGTTTGCTGATATTATTTAGTCTTCACAGCTGGTATTAAGCTATATATCTGTTTTTAACACCAGACTTTCTCATGCTGTAGACCTGGGCTATTCAATACAGTAGCCACTAGCCGCATGTGGCTATTTGAATTAAAATTAATTACAATTAAATTAAAATTTCAGTTTCTCAGTTGCACTAGCTACATATCAGGTACTCAATAGCTGCATATATGCATATAGCTAATGATCACCATATTTATTGGGCAGCTCTGATGCTCTGATACAGAAATTTGATCTGATTATTCAGCTTCAAAGTTTGAATCTTTTATTCTTTTTTCCATCTTGACAGTCTTTCTCTTTTCTATCCTTCAAAAGCCTATGAAATTTATTCTGTATCTTTAGGGAAGCCTAACCTGTTTATAAAACATTTTGAGAATGCTTAACTTTAAGAGTTAAATTAAGGTGTGAGATTTAGTAGAAATTATGTGTGTTACAAGGGTAAAGGAAAAATTTTCATTGATGGATGAGTTCCTAAAGATAATACAAGTAAAATACAAGTGGCTCTGGCTTAGAAAACGGAAGTGTATCTATTTAGTCTAAACTGAAGGCAGAGAAAGATATCGCAGTTGAATTAAGGGACTCTGGTGAGTCATAGTCAATACCTTTGATAATAATTATGCTGTTTTGTGTTCTGATAGGCTCAGAAACTGCATAGGTCAGCAATTTTGGTAGTGTTAAATTTTAAAATTGATGTTACTATACCTGAAATGTTAATTATTTTATATATGCTACAAATTTATTATTAGAACATAATTCTTAATTGTTCTTACAAGGCCTGTCAAGTATTGTTTGCTAGACAAAAATTCTTGTGTTTAAACCCACTAATTTGTATTCCATCCACCCAAAACTCTGACTTCCTAATCACAACTAGGAATTATACATTTCTGGTAATTTAGTTTTAACCATTTTATTATCCTAATAATTCTGTGTTTGCAAGATACAGAACTTTCTGCATTGATGGAAGTGTGTTTAAATTGTATAGTAGTAGAAAATAGAGCATTACAATTTGATAAAATAAACATGTAAAGCATAAATCAGAGCCTTGTAAGTTTCATGATCAAAGAGCTAGTTTTAAATTTTGTGACTATATTGTCCTCACTAGTAGTTCAGTAATTGGTCCAGGAGATGCATCTAAGTGAGACAAGGCAGTGCTGTCTATTTTGTAGGCACTTCTCATTTGTTAGCGGTAAGAATACAGTGATACTAGCAGTTGGTTTGCAGCATTAGAGATGTAAGTGAAGGCAGAGATTAAAATGCATGTTAAATTGTTAATGCTGACTGGAAAGAAAAAGATTGTTTTGCATTTTAATATTTGTAATTTAAAGCTTTCTAAAAGTTACACAATAAAGAATTACCCCCTTTATTCCATTTGGTTACATGTGTACTCGTATATATATTTTAAAATTTTGCCCCGGTAACTTTGCTATGTTAGAAACAAATCAAATATTTATTAGATTACATTATAAATGTTGAACTGGGCCACAAAAGTGGGTTTCTTTTATTAAGATTGATAGAATGAAGATGTGAGAATGAATTGTAAGCTTGAAGTAAAAATTGCTTAAATTTTTTTTCCAAGAAGAAAGGCCGTGTTGTTTGGTGATAGTCAGGGACTGACTGAGCATTTTGGCTGTATTCCGAATTCTGCCACTGACTCACTGTGTTTTTTGGCAAGTAACTTATCCTCACTGAAACAAGTTCTTGATTCTTTACTTCTCTGTGTGTAAAGTTAGCATAATAATATTGTGCTAACCTCAGATGGGTTGTGTAATGGTTTCCCACTTTAGAACTTTCCAGCATAAAAATAGTATGGATTTTCAGTGCCTTGCTTTTTAAAATAATTATTTCTAAGTTGTTGTTTATTAGGTAAGTATGTTAGACAATTTAAATGCAAAACAAAACTCTTACTATACTTTTCAAAATATAGCAAACCTCATAAATTTTAATTATATACAACATTTTAAGGACCATACCCTGTAAAGTATGAATAACTATTTTATTCATTTATTTTAGTGTCAGAAAAAAGAAGAATTTATTGAAAGAATTCAAGGTTTAGATTTTGATACAAAAGCAGCAGTTGCCGCACATATTCAAGAGGTAATATATACAATTTTATGTGCTATTTATGAAGCTTGTGGTGTACTTATTTGTCTATCTCCTAAAATACCTAAAAGTAATATAATAAGCAAGAACAAATCAAGATCAAATATAGATGAACCCTGCTTTTATACAAATTGTCTTCTCTTTAGAGATAGTTCCTTAAGTTTGGCACAGTGTTAACTACAAATATACTGTTGCCCTTATTCTATAGTGACATAGGCAGAAAGTGTTAAAAAGTCATAGTATACGCAAGAACAAATCAAGATCAAATAGATATGGAGCCTGCTTTTATACAAATTGTCTTGTTTTTAGAGATAGTTCCTTACACATGGCACAGTGTTAACTATAAATATACTGTTGCCTTTATTCTATAGTGACATGGGCAGAAAGTGTTATTTGAGGAATGAGGTATATGTCTTTGTTAGAATAGATTACAAAGCAGTAAATGGAAACAGCAGAAAGTGGAACACTGCTTGTAATTCAAAGCGATAGTGAGGTAAGATGACAAGCTTAGTATTGTCATTCTAATGATTTTCTTTTGAATGAATAGACAGCATAATTTTTATTAAAGATATTACTTGAATTATAAACCCATTAATGATTTGTAGCATTCATATAAAAACTTAAGTCTAGGGCATATTGTGCAGTGTCAAATAATTGAAATTAAAATTTGTTAAGATTCATTTTAAAAGCTATTTCTGTATCTGTCTATTCTTGGGCTTTTAATCTTATAAAGACACTTTAGAATTAGAGTATGTTAAATTTTACATGTTGATTAGAAAAGGGAAAAGAAAATTTTAAAATGGTGAAAATTGGTAGTATTTAAAATATTCTTTATTTAGAAGATTTTTGTGTTCCATAGTTAATCTTTTCTCTTATTTAGCATTTGTAAAGCCCAGATTTCTTATCAGTAACATTATTATCAACCATAAGCATATTAGTACTTTACAAGATGTAGTTTTATTGGTAGTCTCCCATTATAGAGACATATTTGCTTTACGCTAGTTATATGGTTTTATTTTATTCTGAATAAGTGCTAAGTATTGCAAGTTATGGAATTTGCCACCATCCTTGGAAGTGTAATTATTTTTGCTATTATGAAAGTTAAAGCAAATTATTAGAATTATAGTGAGAAATGGAAGGCACTTATATAACTTTTCCATTCTTTTAAAAATCTTTATATTGGTAATCCTTTCTCCTAACCTTCCGTGACAGTGTCATCTTCAGAATCTATAAAGACCTAGATATTCAATAACAACAATGCAATAACATATATCCTACAAGATTAAAAACTTTTTGCTCTTGAATTGAAGTACAATAAATTAAAAGTCTTATCTACAAAATTCAGTTGATTTTGTTAAAGAAGTTGTCAGGATATATCAACATTACTTTCCTTTAAGAATGCCTTGAGTTAAATATTAGTATTTTATTTTTGTTGACTAGAAAATGAATATTAATTCATTTAAGGATTATATTTAGTTAAAAATAATTTTTATTTGTAGTGTTTTCATCATTAATTTCAAATGTTCTCCTTTTAACATCATACTGGCTTTTCATATTTTATATGGGTTATATAATACTTGAGCTAATATTGTACTATAGTGGAATAGATTTTTAAGTATTAACCACTTTTTTGGTTGTTTATTTCGATTACTTTTCTAAAGGTAACTCATAATCAGGAAAATGTGTTTGACCTGCAATGGATGGAAGTGACTGATATGTCGCAGGAGGACATAGAACCACTCTTGAAAAATATGGCATTGCATCTAAAAAGACTTATAGATGAGAGAGATGAACATTCAGAGGTTTGTAAATTTCTTTCAGTATATTGTGAAAGTCTGCTTTCCAAAAAAGAAAATAGTAGCTTTAGGCAGTTTTCAGAAACGATACTATTTCTTAGAGGCGGGTAATACAGGAGTGTCTTTTTTTGTGTGGAACACAGGAACCTGAAAGGATGTGTAAGAACCCCAAATTGCTAGTAAACAGATTGCAGTTAGGTTTTCTCTTCTTCTTTTCTTTTCTTTTTTTTTTTTCAGACGGAGTCTCGCTCTGTGCCCAGGCTGGAGTGCAGTGGTGCGATCTCCGCTCACTGCAAGCTCCGCCTCCCGGGCTCACGCCATTCACTTGTCTCAGCCTCTCTGAGTAGCTGGGACTACAGGCGCCCGCCACCAGGCTCAGCTAATTTTTTGTATTTTTAGTAGAGACGGGATTTCACTGTGGTCTCTATCTCCTGACCTCATGATCCGCCCGCGTTGGCCTCCCAAAGTGCTGGAATTACAAGCGTGAGCCACCGCGCCCCGCCTCTCTTCTCCTTTTCTTTTAAATTAACATTATTCTTTTGTTCCTGTGTGTTTTTCAAGTCATCCCCACAGCTTTGGCAACAATACAGAAGTGTGAAACTGAAAATATAGTTGATGTAACTGGAAAAATCATTGCCGTGAAGCTTAAGAATTTGCTTAAGGCTAATTTCTTAGTTTTATTGCCACATGTTGAGGTTGGAAAAGTAAGTTTTAATAAAAGGAGAATAACAGGTGCTCTGAATAAAATGTCCCACAAAAGATCTCAAATGAGGTGTGATTTTTAAAAAGAGAATTATTTTAAGTCTATTAAAACAGAACTTTGCTTTTTAAAAAGAGTAAAAGTGTACCAAGTTTTCTATCTGCAGTGTCTGAAAGCAGTTTATAATTTTAAAGAGTCTAGACTTTTAATGCATGTGATGGTGGGTAATATTTTCTTAATAGCAGAGCAAAGTACTCTGCCATTCTGCAGAATGTATAGCTTTTATCAGTTTCATTTACATGCGAGAGACAGTTTTGAGCTTATTTATAGAGAATTTGTATCAATACTCTTGAGACCAGTGAAAGACTACATAGAGAAAATTCCTAAACATTTTTTTCAGAATAAAACTGTCTTGTCTCTGTAGGGGTTAGTCAGTTCTGATGTGAATTTTCAATTTTTCTTCAGGCGTTAAACAAAAAGAAAATATAGGAGATAAACATTTTAAAGCAACAATTAAATTTTTTAAAAAGCTAGGACATTGAGACCAAAGGAAGGAAAGAATAAATTGGAAAACATTCCTACTATGCATCAAATTTATCCTGAGATACTCAGATCATTTCATTTTCAATCAGATTATTTAGCTATATGCTATCATTTTTTAGTGTCTTTTTACTGATTTATGCATTTTCTAGAATATTTATTTGTATTTCAAGTTGTTAAAGGTATTGCAGTAAGGTATCCTCCAGTTTCTGAGGAATTATTTCTAGGAATCTATACTTTGGTTTTATTTTATTTTATTTTTAAAATTTTTTTGAGATGGAGTCTGGCTCTGTCGCACAGGCTGGAGTGCAGTGGCGCAATCTCAGCTCACTGCAACCTCTGCCTCCCAGGTTCAAGCAATTCTCCTGCGTAAGCCTCCCAAGTAGCTGGGGTTTCAGGCATGCACCACCATGCACGGCTAATTTTTGTATTTTCAGTAGAGACAGGGTTTTGCCATGTTGGCCAGGCTGGTCTCTAACTCCTGATCTCAGGTGATCTCCTACCTCGGTCTTCCAAAGTGCTGGAATTACAGGTGTGAGCCACTGCACCCAGCCTGTACTTTGGTTTTATATGACTGATGCGTGCATATAAAATGTTAGATCTTGGGCTGGGCGTCTCAAAAAAAAAAAAAAAAAGTTTGATCCCATTTAAGTGAATTGATTAATGTGGGGTGAACAGAATACTTATCATTACATGACTCTGGTAAACTAAAAGGAGTATGAAATACTGTATAGAATGATTGTTTGAAAAACCTTTTAAAATATGTTATCCTGCCAATTAAGCATTTTTGTTGAATTTGTTTTTCAAATAAGGAAGAAAAAGTCATACTCTTCTGTCTCAGATACTTGGGAAGCAACTTGCTATCTGGGATAGGGTAGGTGAGAGATATCCAATCATCTGGGAAATTTTTTTCCCTCAATTTGGGCTACCAGTAGACTAACTTGAAAAGGTCATTAAAAAAATTGTGAAAGATGTTAGACAAATGTAAAGGTAGTATGTAAATGTAATTCTGTGTCATATATTAGATTGAAACAAGTTCTTATTTAGAGTTTCCCTTTAACTTTTTTTTATTTTGATTAGCTTTTGTTATAATTATTTCACTTCAGCCTAAAAAGTATATATTTGGTCACCCTTTTTAACATTTCTCTTTCGTATTCTTAATGCTATAGAAAAAGTATGTCTTCAGTCCTCTCCTTTTACTAAAAACCAAATAGGAGATTTTTAATGAATTTAAGACCTCTTTATTATCACTGTTTATTTTATGCTAGACTTTGTGCTGTAAGTTTAACACATACTGTTTTATTAAATCTGCATGAAAACCCCATTTTATAGGTAAAGATACTTGAGCCCCAAGTAGTTAAGTAATTTGCCAGATCTAACTCCACTGCCTGTGGTTAGAAACATAATACTGTAATACCTTTGCTTAAATCCATGATTGTACTGGGCACATCTCTAATTTCTTTTCCTTAATAATGAGTTCTACAAGTAGAATTAATAGGTCACCTGTTTTTGTGTTTTGTTTTTTTTTTTGTCTTTAGCATTGATGTGTCTTTTTATGTTCATTCTTCACCGTATATTAAGAAACAACTGGTTTTTGCAAGGTCTTGTGCTTGGGAGCAAAAAAATTGACAAACTATTTCAAAAAAGAACCAAAAATTGTTATAGTCTAATAAGGAAGTTATTTTATTAAAATAATTAACAATAATAAAATTGTGAAAGTGATAAGTACAAAAAATAATATAGATCATTTTTATATATATTCCTATAGCATATAGTATATATTCCTATATATATTCTTACATATATGCTACAGGAGTGGGAGGGCATATGAAATTAGTTATGCTTTAAAAACATTTGCCATCAGATTATTTTGTTTTGTTTGTTTTTGCATCAGACTATTTTGAAAATGTATGGGAAACCTTGAGCTCAAGAAGTTACTGCTATTAGAGAAAAGTCAAAATATCTAAATAATCTTTAATGGAAAATACTCTGGGAACTCTTAACTTTTAAAATACCAGGTTTCTTTCTTTCTTTTTAATATTTTGTAATATGTAATTCATTGACTTTTGGAAGTTCTTGATAGATATCACCATTTCACCACCTACTAAGTTCACATGTAGTGTCTGTCTTCTATATTTTCTCCTGTTCTTAGTTTTGTGAATTGCTTAATTGAATATTTTTGAGCACCCATTTTTATGTAAAATACTATGCTAGATAAATTAGAGATTGAGAGATACAAAGGAGGTGTAAGAAAGATTGCGTCTGGTTTATTGAGAAAACTACATTATTTGTAAGTACAAAATATGAGCTAGCATATAATTAAGTGCTAGTTTATTTGTGTATGAGACAAATATTATATACTTACTACTATCTGTCAGCTTTGTTAGAGTCAGGAGATGTTAGAAAGCAAGATTAAAGGTAATTGAGACAGTAAGAAAATATACAAATAAAAGTTGACTCCAAGTACATGCAGTCAACTATGAAAATTAATAACTATTCACAGAGAGATAGGGAAGTTGGGATGAGCACGCTGATAGAGGGATAGAACTGAATAGTGTCACTGGACATAGGAACCATCCTTCAAAAAGTGCCAAGAAGGGAATATGATTTTTTTTTTCCTGAGTAAAAGAAACTTGTATATTTTTGAAGAACACAGAGAAAAAAGCCAATAAGAAGAAAGAAATTGAAATGTTTAAGTAAGGAATATGTATTAGGAGCAAAAAAAATGCATAAGAAGAAAGGAGTTAATCCCAGGTGGTTTTGTTTCTTTGGCAAATTGGAGGAGAGGTCATTTATTGGAAGTAATGATAGCAGTTTGCAGTTGGAGGCTTAAGTAGAGAAAAGGTAATACATTTACAGAGTCATCATAGGGAAATTTGAAAGGAGATCAGCAATATTTCAATAAAAGGATAGATGGGCAGTGGAAAGAGTTTAATTGAAAATGGATGGCAAGATCTGTAGTAGGACTGCGTAACTTCTTGTTTTTCTGCTAGAGCTTTATCATCTTGGAGTAAAAATAGAGAAAACTGATGGTGGGTCAGGAAGATAACAGTGTTAGAGTCAAACTTGAATTTGAATCTCTGCTATCTGTATTATTGGTTGGGTGACTTCGGTTAAGTTATTTAATCTATATGAGCCTAAGTTTTCTCATGTCTAAAACTGGCATAATATCTCTATTGCAAATTGTAGTATTGGATGAGATCTTGTTGGAAAGTCCCTCACAAGTTCTATAAATGTTAATTCCTTTTTCTTTTTCTGCAAAGAGTGAGTCAGTAACAGCACAGTAAGGATGACATTTAAGGGCCTAATTATAATTCCAGACTGAGTAGGAACTCTAAAGTAGCCAGGAATAATCTTCTGGACTGAGTAAAAGCGGGGAGGAGTTGAGTGATTAAAGATTCAGGAGTAGGTATGGTGACATAGGAAAATGACAGTAAAGGAGGCATACTACAATAGAAAAATTGCTTCCTTTGCTAGAGAAAACTGTATGTATTGAATAAGGAGTGGACATGAAATTAGTAGGGAGAAAAAGAAATGGGAAGTAACATTCTGAGATTCATCAACAGACATACTGGAATCGGAAAGCAATAGTTACAGGCAGGAAGGTAAGACAGACCTTGATACAGGTGAAATGTATCCTGAGGATAAATAAATGAATTGTGGTAGATGTTGGGAAAAAAGAAAGTAATGATTCAGGGAAGGCAGATAAGACTTGGTGATGAAAAATAAAGCAAGGATGCTTATTTCATGATCCCAAGGTGGTAACCCCACCATTCTTTCTGGAATAGTAGTACAGCTGAAATTTCTATATAAGACAATTTATTTGCCTGAGAAGTTTGAAAGAAAACCTGAGAAATTGGTTTAGAGTAAGATAATTTACAGATAACAAAAGGAAAATTAGGGGAATGGAGGAATAGGTACATATAGCCCTTAAAGTTCAGATTTAGGAAAATGAAAGGGAGGTTTGTGTCCCATGGAGGGGAAAGAGAGAGAGAGAGGAGGGGGGCAGAGAGGAGAGAAGAGGGGAGGAGAGGGGAGGGGAGAAGGAGGGAGGGAGGGAGGGAGGAAGGAAGGAAGGAAGGAAGGAAGGAAGGAAGGAAGGAAGGAAAGAAGGAAGGAAGGAAGGAAAGAAGGAAGGAAAGAAAGAAGGAAGGAAGGAATCTGTCTTTGAGATGGGAAGCAGAAGGAAGGAAGGAATCTGGAAGCGGAAGGAAGGAAGGAAGCAATCTATCTTTGAGATGGGAAGCAGATTGGGACTGCTATTAGAGAGAGCAGAAGATGTGGAGTTAGGCTGGCCTGAAGTCATGGCATGTTAGCTAGCTGTGTGATTATGGAGAAATCAATCACTGTTCCTCAGTTACTTACTGCAGAGTAAAGAGATTAAGCTAAACCTTTGAGGTATTGTTAGGACCCTCCAAGAACCCTGTTCATAATTCAAGAGCAGTGCTGTCCAATTCTGCTGTGATGGCAAGATTGTATTTCTGGGCTGTCCAAGATTGTGTTTCTGGGCTGTCCCAGTGCATACAGTAATGGCTGTGTGCACTTGAAATGTGGCTAGTGTGACTAAGGAACTGAATTTTATTTTATTTTATATTTTTGAGACTCTCACTCTGTCACCCAGGCTGGAATGCAGTGAAGCAATCTTGGCTTATTGTAATCTCTTGCCTCAGCCTCCCGGGTAGCTGAGATTACAGGTGCGCACCACCATGCCCAGCTACTTTTTTTGTATTTTTAGTTCATATGGGATTTCACCATGTTGGTTAGGCTGGTCTTGAACTCCTGACCTCAAATGATCTGCTCTCCTTGGCCTCCCTAAGTGCTGGGATTGTAGGTGTGAGCCACTGTGCCCGGCCCAGAACTGAATTTTTAACTTAAAAAATTTTTAATTAAATAGTCACCTATGCTACTGGCTATTATATTGGACAACATAGTGCCAGCCAAATCACTTTATTTCTTTTCTATGTCAGCAGGTCTTTTATGCCTTTCCACCATTGGCTGTCTAATCTAATCATTTTCTTCATAATTGATTTCTTTTGTTAAAAAAACTAGGAAGGGAAAAAATAGCAAAGACATGGAATGAACCCAAATGCCCCTCAATGATAGACTGGATAAAGAAAGTGTGTTACATATAAACCATGGGATACTGTGCAGCCTTAAAAAGGAATGAGATCATGTCCTTTGCAGGGACATGGATGAAGCTTGACACCTTTATCCTCAGCAAACTAATGTAGGAACAGAAAAGCAAACACCACACGTTCTCACTTTTCAGTGGGAGCTGAACAATGAGAGCACATGGACACAGGGAGGTGAACAACACTCACTGGAGCCTGTCGGGGGAGGCCAGGTGGGGAAACATTAGGGAAAAGAGCTAATGCATGCTGGGCTTAATACCTAGGTGATGAGTTGTCAGGTGCAGCAGACTACTATGGCATACATTTACCTATGTAACAAATATGCATACCCTACCACATGTACCTCGGAACTTAAAAAATAAATAAATAAATAAATAAATATGAAAAGAAAAAAACTAGGAAGGAAAAAACATTATCTTCTTTAGTATCATTTACTAAGTAGCTCATGCATGAACTGTTGAATGGAACTTTTAAGAATGACAACTAAATATGATAGTTAAGATGTTTTTGAGCAATGAATTGTTTTTGATATTGTAGTACAATTCTTAGACCTAGTGGATCTTATTGATGTGTTTAGTTTGCTAATACGTAGAATACTGAAAGTGATTCTGTGTGTATTTCTAGACTATCATAGAACTCTCTGAAGAGCGAGATGGTCTTCATTCTCTACCCCATGCCTCTTCATCTGCACAGTCACCCTGTGGTTCTCCAGGCATGAAGCGAACAGAAAGTCGACAACATCTGTCGGTGGAACTGGCAGATGCTAAAGCCAAGATACGAAGGCTTAGGCAGGAATTGTAAGTTGCTGATTTTCGAGGTTCATTGAATGTATGTGGTCCCAAAGGTTACCTAAACAATATTTTTAAGCTTATGGAAATATTTCTAGCTTGTGTCAGTGTTTTCACAAGTATGTGTCAAAATGAGAAAAATAAGGAGGTTGGCATAAGGTTTTCCTATGTTAAATCTTACCAATTTAAAGGATACCTGTTATTCTGGATTTATGGCCTTTCTAGCTTTCTAGTGTTAATGTATTTTTTTTATTAAAATAAGGTCCTCCTTTGGCAAATTGGAGCTCTTAAATTTTTGTCTTACTTTCCTTGAAATCCAAATTACTAGGAACTACTGATGGAGACCAGTAAGTCTAACTCTTTTAAAATTAATGTTTTGCACCTTTCCCCCCCCCCCCAAAACTTAATGTTTTAAAAGACTGAGTTCTTGGCATTATACTATTACCAAAAGATAGTTTCGTGTATGTGTCTTGCATTGAAATGCCTCAGTCACGTACTTAGTAAAGGTAAATACAGTCATGTGCCACGTAACGACATTTTATTTAACAATGGGCCACATATATGATGGTAGGTGGTCCTGTAAGATTACAATGGAGCTGAAAAATCCCTATCATCTAGTAACGCCTTGATGTGCCTGACCCTGTGTAGGCCTAGGCTAATGTGTGTCTTAGTTTTTAACAAAAAAGTTTAAAAGTAAAAGCAGAAAAGAAAAATGCTGATAGAATAAGGATATAGGCCAGGCGCGGTGGTTCACACCTGTAATCCCAGCACTTTGGGAGGCTGAGGTGGGCAGATTGCCTGAGGTCAGGAGTTCAGGACCAGTCTGGCCAACATGGTGAAACCCTGTCTCTACTAGAAAATACAAAAAAATTATCCGGGCATGGTGAGGTGCACCTGTAATCCCAGCTACTCGGGAGGCTGAGGCAGGGGAATTGCTTCAACCAGGGAGGTGGAGGCTGCAGTGAGCCGAGATGATGACACTGCACTCCAGCCTGGGTGACAGAGCGAGACACTGTCTCAAAAAAAAAAAAGAATAAGGATATAAAGAAAGAAAATATTTTTGTACAGTTGTACAATGTGTTTACATTTTAAACTAAACATTACTAAACATTATTATAAAAGAATTAAGTTTAAAAATTCTAAAGTTTATTAAAAACATGGCTGATGATGTGGCTCATGCCTGTAATTCCAACACTTTGGGAGACCGAGGCAGGTGGATCACTTGAGGTCAGGAGTTCAAGACCAACCTGGCCAACATGGTGAAACCCTGTGTCTACTAAAAATACAAAAATTAGCCAGGCATGGTGGTAGGCACCTGTATGTAGTCCCAGTTACCTGGGAGGCTGAGGCAGGAGAATCGCTTGAACCCAGGAGGTGGAGGTTGAAGTGAGTTAAAAGCACACCACTGCACTCCAGCCTGGTGGACAGAGCGAGACTCTGTCTCAAAAAAAAAAAAAAAAGTGTACCATTTTTAATATTTTATATCCTATTTTTACTGTACCTTTTCTATGTTCAGATATGTTTAAAAACACAAATACCATTATGTTATGGTTGCCTATGGTATTCAGTACTGTCACATGCTGTATAAGTTTGTAGTCTGGAAGCACTAGGCTATACCACATAGCCTAGGTGTATAGTAGGGTATTACCGTCTAGATTTGTGTAAGTACTATACATGCTCGGTGATGTTTGCCCATTGATGAAATCACCTAACTCGTTAGAGTGTATTCCCATATTTAAACGATGCATGACTGCATTCAGATTTGGATAGTGCTGATGAAATTGTATTTTCTCAATTTTAAAAGACTATTACAGAAAACTAAGCATAAATGTTACATAGGCATTCCTTGGTGAACCACAAGTAAAGATGTGATCAGTCTCTGCTGGAGATTTGTTTTTATTTTGTACTTTTAAAAGAACAAAGGATTTTTGTTGTGGCGGCCGGTTTTTTTTTTTTTTTTTTTTTTTTTGGTTTGGTTTCTTGGAATTTGAGCTTCAGAATATAGATTTTAAGTTTAAAACCACAATGTAGCAATTAAATTTATTTACTGATTATTTAAAGTAGTTAAAGAAAGTGACTGAATATGCAAGGTAGAAAAAATATTACAGTCCATAGGAAAATTTGAAAATAAAAAATAACAGCTTTCATTTGTGGATGTCTGCATTATTATGTATCTATTGAAATGAACACGCCCAGGATATTCTATAAACAGCTGCACCAGGAAAATTAGGGAAGAGATTGCTGTTATTAGTTTGACTGGCAGTTAATGGATAGTCTAAATAGTGAACACTAGTTTGTTCCATATAATTTAGCACAATTTCTCCAGTCTTTAGATAAAGCATGCAATTAGAACCGTAATGATGGCTGTGAATTCGTTGAAGGTTTTGCACTATGTTCGAATTTAATTTTTAAATAAAATTTACTTGTACATAGAGTATATTAAAATTCCAAACAACTTGAGGAGATTGATGAAATTTGGTTTTCTAATACTTATTAGAAAATGTAAATGGATATTTTTAATGGGTAAATAAATGTGCCAGTATTGCAACAAGTATTCTCAGTAACTAGCTTTTCAACAAATACCATCTAATATCTTCGTTGCCCTTTGAAAATGTGTTTCTTTATGGATTTCTTCTATTAAAAAGAAATAAATCTCATATTAGTTCTTTTTATTGGGACAAATCTCTACTAAAGTGAATGAAGTGCAGAAATCATGGTCGACAAAAACGGCAGGTTGCCTTATACCGAATGGAAACTATACAATAAGTAATTACAACCAGAAAGTCCAAATTAACAGCATACTCATTTATGGGGTAGTACATTATGATATAATTGCTTTTGATTTATAAACATATAGTGTAAAAGTATAATTTGTGATATGGGTAAAAGAAGTAATTTTTTTATTTAAAATAGTGATTTCACTTTTATGCAGTAGTTAATACTACCAAAGAGTCCCTTTAACTCTGCCTCCATAAATCCCATGTTTTGAAAGAATTTTTCTAATATTAACTATTTGTTATTTTTCAAAAAAATAAAAGCCTTATTGAGATATAATTCGCAGGTCAGAAAATTAATCCTTTTAAAGTGATCAATTCAGTGGTTTTAGTCTATTCAAAGAGTTGTGCAGTCATCACACAGCAATTTCTTGTGTTTTTTTTTGTTTTGTTTTTGTTGTTTGAGATGGAGTCTCGCTCTGTTACCCAGGCTGGAGTGCAATGGCGTGACCTTGGCTCACTGCAGCCTCTGCCTCTTGGGTTCAAGCAGTTCTGCCTCAGCCTCCTGGGTAGCCGGGATTTACAGGTGTGCACCACCACACCTGGCTAATTTTTTTACTTTTAGTGGAGATAGGGTTTCACTATGTTGGTTAGGCTGGTCTTGAGCTCCTGACCTTGTGATTCACTGCCTCAGCCTCCCAAAGTGCTGGGATTACAGGCATGAGCCACTGCGCCGGCCCACACACCAATTTCACGACGTTTTCATCACCACAAAAAGAAACCCCATATTTAGTCACTGTCACTATCCATCCCCCTTTGCTGTCAGCTCCTGGCAATCACTAATCTACTTTCTGTTTTCATGAATTTGCCTATTCTGGACATTTTATTGTATAAATGAAATCATACAGTACGTGCCTTTTGTGACTGGCGTCATTTACTTAGCATAATGTTTTCCAGGTTCATCCATGTTGTAGCATGTATCAATACTTTATTATTTTTAGAGTTGAGTAATATTCCACTGAATGGATATACCACATTTTGATTAGCCGTTTTTTGGTTGATGGGCATTTGAATCCAGTTTTTGGCTATTATGAATAATGCTGCTATAAACATTCAGGTGCATATTTTTGTGTAGACATCTGTTTTGAATTCTGTGTGTTAACATACATAAGGAATGGCCAACATTCAACATTGTGAACATAATTAATGCCACTGAATTATATGTTTAAAATGGTTAAAATGAGGCAGGGCATGGTGGCTTACTCCTGTAATTCCAGCACTTTGGGAGGCTGAGGCAAGAGGATTGCTTGAGCTCAGGAGTTTGAGATCAGCCTGGGCAACACAGGGAGACCCGTCTCTGCAAATAATTTTTTAAAAGTAGGAGTGTGGTGGCACGTGCCTGTGGTCCCAGCTACGTGGGAGCTTGAGGCAGGAGGATCACCTGAACCGGAGGTCAAGGCTGCAGTGTGGTGGCACGTGCCTGTGGTCCCAGCTACGTGGTGGGAGCTTGAGGCAGGAGGATCACCTGAACCAGGAGGTCAAGGCTGCAGTGAGCTGGGATTGCACCACTGCACTTCAGCCTGGGTAGCAGAGTGAGACCTTGTCTCAAAGGGGGAAAAAAAAAAACTTGAAAAAATTCTGAACACTTCTGGGTCCAAAGCAGTTCAGATAAGGGATACTTAACCTGTTTCAAATGCCTTTTAACTTGTAATGCACTTTTAGAAATCTGTCCCAAAAGCCAGGCACAGCAGTGCGCGCTTGTAGTCCCAGTTACTTAGCAGGCTGGGTGGAATTCTTGGGCCCAAGAGTTCAAAGCAAGGCTGGGCAACATAGTGACACCCTGTCTCTTAAAAAACAAAAGAAGAAGAAAACTGTCCCGAAATACACAGGATTTTATATATAGTAATGAGCTTATTTACTAAAAGATTATATAGTACAGTGAAAAATGGAATCCATTTAATAGGGTATGGTTTCTCTAGCAAAGGGAATATTTTTCTACCATTAAAAATTATGGTTTTGGGCTGGGCACCATGGCTCATGCCTGTAATCCCAGTGCTGTGGGAGGCTGAGGCAGGAAGATTGCTTGAGGCCAGGAGCTCAAGACCACCCTGGACAACAGAGTGAGACCTCATCTCTACAAAAAATTAGCCAGAAGTGGTGGCACATGCCTGTAGTCCCAGCTATTCCAGATGCTGAGGCAGGAGAATCACTTGAGTCCAGGAGTTCAGGGTTGCAGTGAGCTGTGATCATGCCACTGCACTCCAGCTTGGGCATCAGAGTGAAATCTTGTCTCTTAAAATATATAAGTATATATATTTTTAATAATATATTTTAAATAATATAAACATATTTTATAATATGTATTAATATATAATTGTTTTGAAAAATGTAAGGGCATGAGGAGATTAGAACAATAAATTGTTTTATACAGTGAACATTTACTTTATTATTAAAGAACAGAGGGTAGAAAAGTAGAGATAGTAGTGGAGGCTTATTTTAAGGAGCTTGATTGTGAAGGAGAGAGAGAAAATGGAGATTAGAAGTAAAGCAATTCTAAGAGAAAAACTAATAGAAGAAATTCGAGGATGTTTATAGGCTGAAACCAATAAAGAAGTAAAGATTTTAGTATCTTACGGCAATTGGAAGTAATAATTTCCTTTCAGCCACTGTAAATGTTGAAAATAGTTGGAGACCCTTATAAGTCTCAGACGCAGGTAGAACTGCCTTGCATAAAAATTCTTAGCTTAGGCCGGGCGCAGTGGCGCATGCCTGTAATCCCAGCACTTTGGGAGTCCACGGCAGGTAGCACCTGAGGTCAGGAGTTCGAGACCAGCCTGAGTAACATGGTGAAACCCCGTCTCTACTAAAAATAAAAAAAATTAGCCTGCATAGTGGCGGGCGCCTGTAATCCCAGCTACTGAGGCAGGAGAATTGCTGGAACCTGGGAGGCAGAGGTTGCAGTGAGTCAAGTTCCTGCCATTGCACTCCAGCCTGGGCGACAGAGCAAGACTCTGTCTCAAAAAAAATTCTTAGCTTAACTGTCTGTAACTGCAGAGAGTGAGGAAGAGAGAAAGAAGAGTGGAAATGGAAGGGGTGGAGGGCAGGAAAGATGAAAAGAGAGGAAGAGAAAAACTGTATTACATACTATGAGAACATCAGCCATTGAGGTTAGCCTTTGGAAAAAGGGAAGAGGTTTGATTAATGGCATCTAATTGTATAAATTCCTAATACCTATATTTTTTTCTCTTCTAGATTAGGGTTATGGCTAATACTATGTTCAACTAGTTATTTAGTAGTGATAATACATTTATATTAATGCAGATGATGATCACAGTTTTCAAAAATAATATGCTTAATGAATGTATTTTTGCATTTAAGGGAGGAAAAGACTGAACAGTTGTTGGATTGTAAACAAGAACTTGAGCAAATGGAAATAGAACTCAAAAGGCTGCAACAAGAGGTTGGTACCTGGAATATCTATTATTTAGGACCACCAAGTAATTGGAAATTGATTTTCTTCCTTGTAATTTATAACCTTTCCTTCAATGCTTATATAAATAAATGAGGTTACTGAGGCTTCCAGAGATTGGATGATTTTTTCAGAGTCTCTCTCTTCAAAAATGCCAGAGCCAAACTTTCTTCCATGTTAATGCTGTTCAAACTCTGCTAAGATTCAAAAGAGCTACTTAGGACTGGGGTAGTTCCAGATTTTTCTTTTTGATGTGTTTGGCTTCTGTGGCCTTGGAAGCTAGAACACCTCTACTGTAAACTATGCTCTTTATGTGTATCTCTCTGTGTCTCTGCTGCCTGATAGTGCTTTATACGTATTTATATATGACAGAATGCTTTTTGATTTTTTTCACTCTTTTCCTATTAAATAAGATTTAAAAAATTTTTAAAGTATCTTTATTTTACAGCAGCTTCTTCTTTTTTCACCTTAAACCAAGAGTAATTAATAGCTCACTTTTACAGTCACTCTAATGTTTCATTTTTATTTGAGATTAGTGTGTGAGCTCTTTAATCCATAAGTGCTAAGGATTAGGATAAGGCTGGATAGTTGTTTTTTTCCCTTAACTTCCCCATACCTGCCATTTTAGATGCAGGGAATACTGTAATTGCCGGATCATAAAGTGGGACCTTCATAGATAAATGAGACTGGTCTTCATAGTCTTTATTTCTAGACATGCTGTGGCTGCTTTTCTACTTGTTGGCAGCAGGGTTTTTTTTGTGTTTTTTTTTTTTTTAATGTATGTTGGTTCTCTCTAAAGCAGTAGTTTTCAGTCTTTTTGGTCTCAAGCCTCCTCACCACTCTTAAAAATTAATGAGGATTGGTTGAATATGGATTATATCTATTGGTATTTATCATATTAAAAACTGAAACTATGAATTTTTAAAAACTTAAGTCTGGGCAAGTGCAGTGGCACACGCCTGTAATCCCAGCACTTTGGGAGGCTGAGGCAGGTGGATCAAGAGGTCAGGAGTTCAAGACCAGCCTGGCCAACATAGTGAAACCCTGTCTCTACTAAAAATACAAAAAATTAGCCGGGCGTGTTTGTGGGCACCTGTGATCCCAGCTACTCAGTAGACTGCGGCAGGAGAATTGCTTGAACCCAGGAGGTGGAGGTTGCAGTGAGCCAAGATTGCGCCATTGCACTCCAGCCCAGGCAACAGTGCGAGACTCCGTCTCAGAAAAAAAAAAAAAATTAAGTCACTTGGGTTGGGTGCAGTGGCTCATGCCCATAATTGTAGCACTTTGGGAGGCCAAGGCAGGTAGGTTGCTTGAGCCCAGGAGTTAAAGACCAGCCAGGGCAACATGACAAAACCTCATTGCTGCAAAAAAAATGAAAAAATTAGCTGCACGTAGTTGGGCACACGCTTGTAGTCCTAGCTACTTGGGAGACTGAGGTGGGAAGATCACTTGAGCCTGGGAGGTCGAGGCTGCAGTGAGCTGTGAATGTGCCAGTGATCAGCCTGGGTAACAGAGTGAGACGCTGTCTCAAAAAAAAAAAAAAAAAAAAATCATTAAAAAAATACCCCATTTCATGTTAGACTCCATCTCTAAAATAAACAAATAGACTGGGCGTGGTGGCTCATACCTGTAATCCCAGCACTTTGGAAGGCCAAGGCAGGCAGATCACTTGAGGCCAGGAATTCAAGACCAGCCTGGGCAACATGACAAAACCCTGTCTCTACTGAAAATACAAAAATTAAGTGAGTGTGGTGGTGCACACCTATAATCCCAGCTACTTGGGAGACAGGCACAAGAATCTCTTGAACCTGTGAGGTGGAGTTTGCAGTGAGTTGAGATGGTGTCACTGCTGCACTCCAGCCTGGGTGACAGAGTGAGACTCTGTCTCAAAAAAAAAAAAATAGGTAGATGAATACATAGGTATTTTAATGAAATAACCATTATTTTCCAAAACAAAGAATAATGAAAAGAATGATACTATTTTACATTTTTGCAGATCTCTTTAATACCTTGCTTAATAGATGACTACTACTAGATTCTCATAGCTGTTTCTGCATTTAGTCTGTTAAGATGTCACACACCATGTAGCCTCTGGAAAACTTTACTGTGCCCTCATGAGAGAATGAAAGTGAAAAAGACAAATAATGTTTTAGTGTTATTATGAAAATAGTTTTGACCTTCTGAACTCCCTGAAAAGGTTTCAGGGCCCACAGAAGACCCTGGATTATACTTTAAGAACTACTATCCTAAAAGATTACAATAAGGCTTTTAAAAGGTTGGATTTTAATATTTGTCTCAAATGATATTAATATATGCACTAATGATTTTACTTGGAAGCTTTAAAAAAATGTCAGCAAGATTTTGGTATGTCACAACATATCTATAGAAACTTTACTTCTGTACAGTAATTAATGATTTATTTTAGTAATATTGTTTGCCTTTTCTGTATTTTTACCATCTTTTTTTTTTAAATTAACTTTTTCACCATAAATTAATTGCAAATGGTTGTGTTACATGGATGTTAACTTATTTTAAAATATCCTGAATATTGTTTACATTCCTGACAGAGAACATATTTAAAAAATATGAGCATAAATGTGTATATATATATGTTTAAAATACTTCGTTCTTTTAAAAAAGGCTTTAAAAAATTTTAGTAATGTATCCAAGATAATGAAAAAAAAAGTTTATATCTCCCCATTAAAAAAAAAAATTAGATATAATTTACATACCATAAAATTCACCTTTTTAAAGTATGTAATTCATTGATTTTTAAAGTAAATTTATTAGCCAAGTGCAGTGTCTCACGCCTGTAATCCCAGCACTTTGGGAGGCTGAGGTGAGTGGATCACCCGAGGTCAGGAGTTTTGAGACCAGCCTAGCCAACATAACGAAACTCCATCTCTACTAAAAATACAAAAATTAGCCGGGCATGGTGGTGGGAACTTGTAATCCCAGCTACTTGGGAAGCTGAGGGAGAAGAAGTGCTTGAACCTGGGAGACGGAGGTTGCCGTGAGCTGAGATCATACCATTGCACTCCAGCCTGGGCAACAAGAGTGAAACTCTGTCTCAGTGAATAAATAAATGTATCAAATTGTGCAACAAAGAATAACAAATTGATAACGGAAAATAATAATTAAAATATATTTTTAAATTTTTATTTAGAACATGAATTTGCTTTCGGATGCTCGCTCTGCCAGAATGTACCGAGATGAATTAGATGCACTTCGAGAGAAAGCAATCAGAGTTGATAAGCTTGAAAGTGAAGTCAGCAGATATAAAGAGAGACTACATGATATTGAATTTTATAAGGCAAGAGTTGAGGTATGTTGCATAATTAACCATGATTTTTTTTTCTGTGTTAGAATTTTAACGTATTTAAAATGCAGTTAATAAACATGAGAAACTCTTGAAATGGTGAACAAACAGTAAATACATTTGGGTATGTTTATTTTATGATAGATTAGCATATTGCTTTTAGTTAGACTTCTACAAAAGGGACCTGTGGATATTACTAGTTTTATTGAACTATTTGGGGCTCTTCTTTTATTCCTTTTCTTAGCATCATATATAGAGCAGACCTTTGAAGTCCTTCTTATAGTCAAAATATTTATTTCTATTAATTTTAAACTTTTTCCCAAAAGTGAAAGCAAAACATATTTCAGATTGCTTCTTAATTGAGATCACTAAATTAAGATTAATGAAGCCTCTATATATGCAAACAAATGAAAAAAATTTTTTCTAACTTGATAGTTACAGTTCAGTGTTATGTGAAGTTGAGTTTGACAAGAATTTGACAAGTCAGGCTGGGCACAGTGGCTCATGTCTGTAATCCCAGCACTTGGGAGGCCAAGGAGGGCAGATCACCTGAGGTCAGGGGTTCGAGACCAGCCTGGCCAACATGTCAAAACCCCGTCTCAACTAAAAATAAAAAAATTAGCCGGGCATGGTGGAACATGCCTGTAAGCCCAGCTACTCAGGAGGCTGAGGCAGGAGAATCGCTTGAACCCAGGAGGTGGAGGTTGCAGTGAGTTGAGATCGCACCACTACACTCCAGCCTGGGTGACAGAGTGAGACTCTGTCTCAAACAAAACAAAAAAAAAGACTTTGACAGGTCTTGTGTCTTTTTCTTCTTTCTCAGCTAATTTCCTCATTATCTGTAAACAGGAGATTTTGGTCAATTTCAGTAGTAGGATAAGAAGGAGAGAGTATACAAAATCAAGAAATGAAAATGTAAGAGAAAGTGGTTAGAACATTTTAACTTGAAGGTTACCAGTAAGTAGACCCCATAGGACTGTAGAGATAAAGTACATATTAATTATTTGTCAGTTATTTAAAGGCGTGTGTATGCATGACACTGTTAAGGGATTCTCATGAATATCACTGTCTTAGTATACTTTTTCTAGACTTTAGTTTAGAAACCATAGGTATATAACTTAGCAAGATAGAATTATGAACTCTTTTATCTTCAAAACATATGCAGGGACTTTTAAGGATTTCCTCAAGGTGTATTTATGTAAAATATTTATTAATAGAGCCTTGGTTTATGATTTATGCGAGTTCTGATTCAAGTCTTGGTATTTTACTGCAAAAACCTCAAGCCCTTCACTTCCAAGTTATAGCCCAAAGTACAGAGAAATATTTAAATCTATTTCAGTCAATACATTAAGCCTGGATTCCATGGAGAGTTGTATCTTAAATATCTGGAAGACTACTTCTACTTAGTTAATTCCTTATCTTTGTGACTGAGGAAGTTAAATATGCCCCGACAATTTAATGTGAAGTTACAGTAGTATTACATATCTTAAGTACTGAGTGTTTTGTTTGCATTCTGGGGTAAAAAGCCAAGAAAATATTAATTGTATTTCTATTAGTAGGTTTACTCATGCATAGAACTGTTGATAAAGATGGCTTAATGTTTTGTGATAATCTTTATGTTCCATAACTTTAAAAAATTAACAGATATTAACACATTTGTGATAAATGTTTATAGGAGTTAAAAGAAGACAATCAAGTTTTATTAGAAACAAAAACCATGTTGGAAGACCAACTAGAAGGAACTCGTGCTCGTTCTGATAAATTACATGAATTAGAAAAAGAGAACTTACAACTAAAAGCTAAACTTCATGATATGGAAATGGTAAGTTTTAAGAGATAGATCAGTTACATGGCCTCTAAGGAAAACTTTTCAAGATTCAACTGATTTCCTTGTATTGGCAAGGATGGCTAGTGTCCTTGAGGCTTTAACAGAGAAGAGAGAGCTAAATAAGTTAGATGCCTCCAACTTTATATAAATATAAAAGTAGTAGAAATTTCTGCTTTTGTTACAGAAGCATGTTACTTACTAATTTTGTCTTCAACCTTTCAGTACCACAATAAATAAGCTATTGTGTAAACATGTCTTTAAAAATACAGAAATCTGTTTGCTAAAATTTAGCGTTGGTTCATAATTCTTTTGTTAGATCACCAAAACAGTATGTTGACTATGAAGAAGAATTTTCATTGTGTCCCCAAAGATCAGCTTAAAAGGATGTCAGACACTTAATCAGTATAATTACCAGTGATAATTATAAGTGCCTTCAAAACTGAACAGTTTAAGGAACTCATGATTATGACTAAGTTTCTGATAAATAAAAGTTGAGTAATAAAGTTTTTGCTTGAAATTGTACTGTTTCTTAGCCTTTTTTCTCTCCCTAATCCTTGCCAATAAAAAAGGAACGAGATATGGATAGAAAAAAGATTGAAGAATTAATGGAAGAAAATATGACTTTGGAAATGGCACAGAAACAAAGTATGGATGAATCATTACATCTTGGCTGGGAGCTGGAACAGATATCCAGAACTAGTGAACTTTCCGAAGGTATTCTCAATTTTTTTAAAATTTAAATAGATAATTGAATCATGGAGTTGTATTTATGTTTACTTTCAGTTCTTTATTTTCTGCAGTGGGAGATATCTCAGAAGACTACCTGTCTCCATAGATATGATTTCACACAGTAATACATTGTTTGCATTTTCTTGGGTCTGGTCCCTAGCTTTGCATGTCTTACAACTGAATTTTATGAATGCAATAACAGATTTGATTGGTTTCTTATCCACTATTTCATGTTAGTATCCTAAGAGGCTGCAATACCAGTTTATTAATTTATTTTAAGAAATATAGTCATCTAGTAAATAGAATAGAAAAGTCATATTAGTGGTCAGCATGTTCTTTGACTATAGGTAAACCCAAATAGGGAGTCAAAGCATAATGGGCAAATTTTCAGGTGAATATATAGTTAGAATTAGTTAATTTAAGGATCTTCATGACTACTTGTAATATGTATAGTCTCCATTATAAGATTATACCTGCCAACCAGCCCAGCCTGGTTATACCATGGACCTAATGAAAGATTCCCCCAGGTAAATTTTTAACTTTTGGCTCTTTTTTCCTGGGCTTCACATTGACTTGTCCTCTTTCTCAAAGCTGGGCATAATTTTATACAGTTGTTTGGATTATAGCTTTGGATGTGCAATATGAATTTTTGAAATTACAAAAAAATTCACCAGTTAGGTCACGTTTATTCAAATTAGACTAGTTTCAAAACTCGTCAGTTTTGCTCAGTGTTAGATTGTTCTACTTGCATTTCTTCAGCAAATACTTACTAAGCACCTATCGTGTGTAAAATACTATACCAGACACCGAGGATGTACTGTTGAGGTAGACATAAACTGTTGAGATTTTATAATCTGGTGCTTACAGAATAATTACCTCTATAGATGATTCCACCTATTGATTACCAATTAGGTTCTTCCTATTTTACACTTGAGAATCGAATACCAAATTCTGGGGCCCCATGTACCGACTATAGAGTAAGTGATGATATTCAATCATTGAACCTGTGTTACTTAAAATATTTGTGAAACTTTAAAAATTATATTCCTTGTGAATTGAGTTACAAAGAAAGCAATTCAGACTTAAATATTTTCTACTAAAGGTAGTTAGAATTACTCTGTTAATTAAGAATTACTACTCCGTTAGTCTAGACTTCTGAGGATTAAATTGTTGGTATTTGTGAGGCCCTTAAATAGTGCCTGGTAAATAGTAAGCATTCAAGTATTAAATATCATTATTATTCTGTCACTGTTGTTTTGTAATTGATCTTAGCTGGGGTTGTAGAACTGAATATTTGCTTTACTGTGGTGTAGTTTTAATTTTTTAAATTATACAAGGGACTTTCTAGAAAATTTACAGAATTTCAGAAAATTTGCTTCAGAACTTTTCTATCTCATTTTCTAACCCATGTGTCTTAGGAAAGTTAAAAGTATCTTAGAAGTTTTTTAAACGCCAGTGTGTTCAATAATCACCTAGTATAAAAGTTTGCAGTAGTTGTGCTTTCAAGTTTCTATGAAATAGGTGGGAATGTAAACTGGTTCGGTCATTCTGGAAAACAGTGTGGAGGTTCCTCAAAAAATTAAAAATAGAACTCTCATAGCATTCAGCAGTTTTGCTCCTGGGTGTATATCTAAAGGATATTAAATCAGTATATCAAAGAGATATCTGTATTCCCATGCTTGTTGCAGCATTATTCACAAATGTCAAGATATGGAATCAATCTGTGTCAATGAAATGATGGATAAAGAAAATGTGTTTTATATACATAATGGAATATTAGTCATAAAAAGAATGAAATTCTGGCCAGGTGCAGTGGCTCACACCTGTAATCCCAGCACTTTGGTAGGCTGAGGTAGATGAATCACGAGGTCAGGAGTTCAAGACCAGCCTGACCAATATGGTGAAACCCCGTCTCTACTAAAAATACAAAAATTAGCCAGGCATGGTGGCGTGCACCTGTAATCCCAGCTACTTGGGAGGCTGAGGCAGGAGAACCTCTTGAATCTGGGAGGCAGAGGTTGCAGTGAGCTGAGATCACCCTATTGCACTCCAGCCTAGGTGACACAGTGAGACTCTGTCCCAGGAAGAAAAAAAGGGGGGGTGCCAGGTGTGGTGGCTCATGGCTGTAATCCCAGCACTTCTGGGAGGCCGAGGCAGGCAGTTCCTGAGGTCAAGAGATCAAGACCATCCTGGCCAACATGGTGAAACCCTGTCTCTACTTAAAATACAAAAAAAAAAAAAAATTAACTGAGCATGGTGGCGCACGCCTGTAATCCCAGCTACTTGGGAGGCGGAGGCAGGAAAATCACTTGAACCCAAGAGGTGGAGGTTGCAGTGAGCCAAGATTGTGCCACTGCATTCCAGCCTGGCAACAGAGTGAGACTCTGTCTCAAACAAACAAAAAAAAATGTTTGGCCGGGCATGGTGGCTCACGCCTGTAATCCCAGCACTTTGGGAGGCTGAGATGGTAGATCACCTGAGACCAGGAGTTTGAGACCAGCCTGGCCAACGTGGTGAAACCCCATCTCTATTAAAAATACAAAAATTAGCCGAGCGTGCTGGCAGGTTCCTGTAATCCCAGCTACTCGGGAAGCTGAGGAAGGAGAATCTCTTCAACTTGGGAGGTGGGGTTGCGGTGAGCCACTATCACGCCACTGCACTCCAGCCTGGGTGACAGAGCGAGACTCTGTCTCAAAAAAAAAAAAAAAAAAAAATCTGTCATTTGCAACAATATGGATGAACTTGAAGGGCATTATGTTAAGTGACATAAGCTAGGTACAGAAAGACAATAGTGCATGATCTCATTTATATGTGGTATCAAAAAAATTCAAACTCATAGAAACAGAGTAAATGGTTGTTAGCAGAGGCTGAGGGGTTGAGGGTATAGGGAAGATGTTAGTCAAAGGACACAAGATTTCACTTAGATGGGAATAATTTCAAGAGATCTATTGTTTATCGTGGTGACTATTTAAAAACACCTAATCCAGGTAGATTAACAGTAATGCTACTCTTGGGGAATATTATATATTTAAACTCTATACTGTGTTTTAATAGATATCTTAAGACAGAATCAGATTTATAAAGGGATAATGAATGGAAGTGGATTAAAGATTTTAAAATAATTTCAGCATGCTCAGAATATTCATTTTGAACTTTTAGCCAAAATAAAACAAGTAGTATTGTATTTTCAAAATTTGTTTAATCCTTCATTAGTTGCTACTTAGAATAATGTATCCTGTAAGTTTATAGTTAAATTTAAATAATCTTTTAATTTAAAAAAAGACTTGGGCAACTAATGGAATGTTAAAAGTCAGTAACTATTCAGTATACCAGCTTTCAGTAAAAGATTAACAACATGATGACTAGAAAAGCTGGAAATAAAAATTGAGGTTTTCCTTACTTAAATATGGAGGTTATTTACTTATCTAATTTTGAAGAGATTTTATACATGGTGGGGGATATGTTGGATGTGCATGTGTTTCTTTGGTTTTTATGAAGAAGAATTTGAAACATACACAAAAGCATACACTGGAAATTCCCTCCAGTGCCTTTATTCATTTCCTTTCTTGAAATAGTAGGTCTCATCTTTCATTTGTAAATCCTAATGTTCTTGTATCAGCAAAATATTTAATGGGTCTGCTTGAACTCCAGTTTCTTCAATCTAAATTTTATGCTTTTTTTCACTGGAATGCTGTGGATGCATTAAAAGTTAAAGATTCATCTCTTGGCTGGGTGCAGCAGCTCATGCCTGTAATCCCAGCACTTTGGGAGGCTAAGGCAGGAGGATTGCTTGAGCTCAGGAGTCCCAGACCAGCCTAAGTAACAGAGACCCAGTCTTTACTAAAAAATAAAAAAATTAGCTGGCTGTACCTGTAGTCCCAGCCGTTTGGGAGACTGAACTGGGAGGATCCCTTCAGACCAGGAGTTTGAGGCTGCAGTGAGCTAGGAATGCATCACTGCACTCCAGCCTGGATGACAGAGAGAGATCCCATCTCTTTAAAAAAAGAAAAAAAGAAAAGGAGAAAAAGATTTACCTCTCTTATCATGTTTATCTTATATAACCTCATTGAATTTTTAATAAAGTTAAGGATCAAATGATGCAATGCATATATACTGAACTTTTTAAATAGTAAAGAGTAAACATAGTAAAAATGGTAAAGAGTAAATACAATGGTGTATTTTTCAATATTATAGCACCACAGAAATCCCTGGGCCATGAGGTGAATGAGTTGACATCAAGTAGATTATTGAAGTTAGAGATGGAAAATCAAAGTTTGACAAAAACTGTAGAAGAGCTTCGGACTACTGTGGATTCTGTAGAAGGCAATGCTTCCAAAATCCTGAAAATTGAAAAAGAAAATCAAAGACTCAGTAAAAAGGTAAATTAAAATGTAATGTTTATTTTAATGTTAAAAAATACTTGTAAAAGTGTAAATAAATGGCACATTTATTTTCCACTTTTTAAATGCACCCTCAATGTTATTTTAACTTGTTTTGAAATTTTTCAAATATACACAAATATGGTGTAAATGAATCCTATACTCATTATTCAGCTTCAACAATTAAGAATTTACTAGCTGATCTTGGCCAGGTGCGGTGGCTCACACCTGTAATCCCAGCACTTTGGGAGGCCAAGGCGGACGGATCACCTGAGGTCGGGAGTTTGAGACCAGCCTAGCCAACATGGTGAAACCCTGTCTCCACTAAAAGTACAAAAATTAGCCGGATGTGGTGGTGGGTGCTGGTGATCCCAGCTACTCAGGAAGATGAGGCAGGAGAATCTCTTGAACCTGGGAGGTGGAGGTTGAAGTGAGCCGAGATGCGCCACTGCTCTCCAGTCTGGGCCATAGAGCAAGACTCGGTCTCAAAAAAAAAAAAAAAAAAAAAAAGAGGCAGCAGGGCTAGAGGAGTTATATTTGCCAGTTTCCAAATAATGAATTGGTTCTCTCATATCTTCTTGAGAGAACAGTGAGTGAGTTTGTTGTTTCAGAATCATTATGAACCCATGAATTTAAAAATATTTGTGTTGTTTCAATCCACTCCACTTGTTTTTCTTACTGTCTCAACTTGGGCTAGTGGAAGCCTCTTTAAAAGCTGCTTTGGTTCTGAATCCTTATTACATGGCCTTAGCACTCCTTGAGAGCTGTCTTTCTGCCATGACAAAATATTCTAGGCTCATCTTGAATATTTTCTGTCCCAGATCTGGAGACAGCCATTTCTCTAAAATTAGCCTTTATTCCTTTTAGTGGGAAATAATATTTAGAGACCACAATTTAGGTATTATGAAACTTGAATCTTAATCAGACTCTGGTTGAACAGAGATACTTAGCTGTGGAAGAACAAGTGTTTTGTTTTTGCATATCTTTCTGTGCACATAATTCTACATAAATAGAATCCCATCATAAAAACATGCATGACTAAGAACTGTTTCTAAGAAGTTCCTAAGTGATGCTCATCATGCTGTCCTGGAATCATGCTTTGAGAACCACTGCCTAAGATTATTCAGAGGCTCCTTGGTATTCTTGTAAGATTTTTACTGTTTTAAAATGTTTTTGCATTGTCTTTAATCCATTAACTAAATAATCTTAGTAAGTGTTTGACAATATAGTGTTAAAGTAGGATGGCCATTTAGAATTTAGAACAGTTTTATTTTGGTTGTCGTTAAAATTGGGCCTGTAGAGTACAGTTTCTTTTTGAAATTAGCTTTGAAGTTTGATTTGTAAATTCTTAGTGATTCAAGCAATTTTTGATCAATTAATTGTAAAAATGATTTTTTATAAACTGAATGTTTCACTTTAATCCCATTGATACAAAACAACAAATGAGTTTCAATAACTGTCATTCATATATTTCCGTATATGTAATATGAGAACCAGATTAATTATTCATAACTGAAAGCTTCCTGAACTGTAAATTAATGTTGAATTGAGTTATTGGATAAGTTTTTTGACCTGGTGCTTTTCATATTATTATTATTATCATTATTATTGGCAGTAGTAGTATTTTGAGCTAGGGTCTCACTATGCCACCCAGGCTGGAGTGCAGTGGCGCAATCCTAGCTTGCTGCAACCTCCGCTTCTCAGGCTTAAGCAGTCCTCCCACCTCAGCCTCTCAAGTAGCTAGGACTACAGGCACAGGCCACTATGCCTGGCTCAGTTTTTTGTTTTTTGTGGTTTTTTTGTTTGTTTGTTTTTGGTAGAGACATGGTTTCACCATGTTGCCCAGGCTAGAAATATTATTGGAAGATTGTTTCCATGTGTAGTTATTTCCATTAATGTTAAAATAGAAAAATTAAAATTGCTTTAGAGTGCTTCACTATTGACATAAGAATTTAACATTTAATTTGCAGTAGAATATTTTATAAAGTCTTCTCGATTTTTTTAATTGCCTAGTTTGAATATATGATAATGGAAAAATCAATAGTCTTAGCATATTTTTAACTTTAATTTTCTATTTTGTACATATTAACTACCAGTATTTTTTATCTCTAAAATGTGTAATTGAAAAGAAATTTGAACCTGAAATATAAATATTTGCTGCTGTTTTCCTTAGTCTTTTTTTATAGTAGTAGTATTTTTCTCCCTCTTTTTTATTTTAAACCAAGTCCTTTCTTTTTTCCTCATTGAACTTATACTGTACTATTTCTCATCTTTTCCTTCATGCTTTTTATATCTTCTCCCTTCTTGCTCACTGAAATTCTCTGAGTATAAGTAAAATTTTACTTTACAAATCCACTGAAGCCAAGAGAATCTTTTAAAAAAGTTTGTATAGTTCTCATATAGCACATTATCATTTATTCAGCTGGATTTGTCTTTGTGTTTAGAAAATGAAACTTACCCCAAAAGATGCATAGGATAAGAAATCATGTCTGCAGATTTTATACAGCTACAGAAATTAGCATGGAATGCTGCTTGAATTTCTATACTGAGTTCTTAAATTTTAGCATTTGGATATTAACACTATTTTATCCTTTATTCAGTGATTATCTTTTGTTTTGACATGTTTTCACTATTGTAGAATATTTAACATATTGTTTTGTGATTTAATTTTCTCTAGGTTGAAATTCTTGAAAATGAGATTGTTCAAGAAAAGCAAAGTCTTCAGAATTGTCAGAATTTAAGCAAGGATCTAATGAAGGAGAAAGCTCAGCTTGAAAAAACAATTGAAACACTGAGAGAAAATTCAGAGAGACAGGTTCGTACATTTTTTTACTAAGTAAACATGTATTTTAAAATTTATTAGCAAAAGTTATTTAAAATATATGCAAACAAAACGTTGATATAAACATTAAAGGGAAATATTTTAGAATTTTTTTATTTCAAAGTAATTATAATTTTACCTCATTTTCTAACCTATGTATCTTAGGAAAGTTGAAGAGAAAGCTTAGAGTTTTTTAAACTGCTAGTGTGCTTGATAATCATCTAGTATAAGCATTTGCAGTTCTTGTGCTTTCAAGCGTCTATGGAATAGGGCTGCAGATTCTAGAGTCCCTGAGTGGAGTTGGCCAGGAAATGCAGCTGTCCTCTGACCTACCGAAGAGGGAGAAATGCGGTGGCAACCACACTGTCTTGGATATTATGAAATTTGTTTTCAAGTGTTTAATGTTCATTCTTATTTTATGTTTGAGGACACTGAGAACTGGATAGATTAATTGATTTGTTTTTGAAATATTTATGTATTTGAGACAGGGTCCAGCTCTGTCACTGATGCTGGAGTGCAATGGCACAATCATAGCTCACTGCAACCTCGAACACCTAGGCTCAAGCAATCCTTTCACCTCAGCTGGGACTACTAGGCATGCACCACCATGCCCAGATAATTTTTTAATTTTTTTAATTTTTATTTTTTGGTAGAGACAAAGTATCGCTATGCTCCCCAGGCTGGTCTCAAACCCCTGAGCTCAAGAGATATTCCGGCCTCAGCCTCCCGAAGTGCTAGGATTATAGGTGTCAGCCACCATGCCTGAGCATTAATTTTTTTAGAAGTAAGATTATTTGTTTATATCATCCAGGTATAGTCCTCAGACCAGCCATAAAAATGAAGGTTTCTTTAGAGAGACAGAACAGAAATTCTAGACTAAGCTTCAATCTTCACTTTTCCAAGCTTCTTGAGATTATTTAACACACTAAATTTTGAGAATCATTGTATTAGGTCATGGTATAAATTGGATGAATTAGTTCTCAAATGTACCCAGTAATTTTTGTGATTTTGATGCTTCCTACTTAGAATTATTTTTGGGAATGAATACACACACATACAAACCGATATATACACATACAATACAGCACGTATTTACTGAGGACCCACTGTAGGCATTGCAAAAGTTACTCAGTAAAAGTAAAACCTTATGTTCTCAAGGAGGTATGTGTGTGTGTGACACCGGTATTCCTATTTGTATTTGAAGCATGTAACTATAAATAATCTGAAGACCATTATGATTAATAGAAAATACATTTCTCAATCGTTCCTTTAAACTGTGAACTTCCTAAAGACATGAACTTTAATGACCTGACAGCATGTGTACACAGTGGTCTTCAGTAAATACTTGTCAGAATTAAAAGTAAGACAGGCATTCTGGTACCCTTTTTTTTTTGTTCCCCTTTTCTTGGTAGTTTTTGGAAGAGATAAACCATAGTTAGTTTTTCCTCGATTACAGCTTTTGATTATTTTGTTTTTCAAATTAGATTAAGATATTGGAACAGGAAAATGAACATCTGAATCAAACAGTGTCTTCTTTAAGGCAGCGGTCCCAGATAAGTGCAGAAGCAAGAGTGAAAGACATTGAAAAAGAAAACAAAATTCTCCATGAATCTATCAAAGAAACAAGTAGCAAGCTAAGCAAGATTGAATTTGAAAAAAGACAAATTAAAAAAGAATTGGAACATTATAAAGAAAAAGGAGAACGAGCAGAAGAACTTGAAAATGAATTGCATCATCTTGAAAAAGAAAATGAATTGTTACAGAAAAAAATAACTAATTTAAAAATTACTTGTGAAAAAATTGAGGCGTTAGAACAAGAAAATTCAGAGCTAGAAAGAGAAAATAGAAAATTAAAAAAAACATTGGATAGCTTTAAAAATCTGACCTTTCAGTTAGAATCCCTAGAGAAAGAGAATTCCCAACTTGATGAGGAAAACTTAGAGCTGCGAAGGAATGTAGAATCTTTGAAGTGTGCAAGCATGAAAATGGCTCAGCTACAGCTAGAAAACAAAGAACTGGAAAGTGAAAAAGAGCAACTTAAAAAAGGTCTGGAGCTCCTGAAAGCATCTTTCAAGAAAACAGAACGCTTGGAAGTTAGCTACCAGGGTTTAGATATAGAAAATCAAAGACTGCAAAAAGCTTTGGAGAACAGCAATAAAAAAATCCAGCAATTAGAGAGTGAACTACAAGACTTAGAGATGGAAAATCAAACATTGCAAAAAAACCTAGAAGAACTAAAAATATCTAGCAAAAGACTAGAACAACTGGAAAAAGAAAATAAATCATTAGAGCAAGAGACTTCTCAACTGGAAAAGGATAAGAAACAATTGGAGAAGGAAAATAAGAGACTCCGACAGCAAGCAGAAATTAAAGATACCACATTAGAAGAAAATAATGTGAAGATTGGAAATTTGGAAAAAGAAAACAAAACTCTATCCAAAGAAATTGGTGTATATAAAGAATCTTGTATCCGTCTAAAAGAACTAGAAAAAGAAAATAAGGAGCTTGTGAAAAGAGCAACTATTGATATAAAAACGTTGGTTACACTACGTGAGGTAAATATGTTTACCTAAATTAAGGCAAATATTTTTTATATTTTTAACTCAAGGTTTCTTTAAGTTTTATTGGAACCTATCATTAATTTGCATCATTTTTAATATTTTTAACTCAAGGTTTCTTTAAGTTTTATTGGAATCTATCAGTAATTTGCATCATCTATTTTATGGTTCAGTAGAATTTTGGAATTAGAACTAGAAATACCTTCCAAGTTTCCTACTTTTGTTAAACTAAGAAATACCTATAAATTGTATTTTTAAAAGAATTTGTAGTAATAAAGTTTCCTAGTGGTATCTGACTTATTACATTATAATTTTAAACCTTTATTTCAATATAATGATAAAATGCTTGATCAAAACTCTTACTAAATTCTAAGTATAATAAGCATGATAGCTACTTTTTATTGAGGGCTATGTGCCAAGTACTGGGCTAAAATCTTCATGTAAGTTGTATATATATAAATAATATATATACACACAAATATATATACATATATATACATGCACATAATCTTTACAACTAATCCTTTATAAGTATTATATCCATTTTTTAGATGAGAAAACAGGTTCAGAAACATTAAATAATTTACTCAGGATCACACGGCTAATAAATAGCAGAGTTGGATTACTGGATTCAAATCCAGATTTTTCAGACTCCAAAGCCCCATGAATTTTGACCTCAAAGCCAGAGAATGCAAATCAGGTTCAACTGTTCAACACTGAGCAACTAGTATTTGCTTGAATCTATGTATCAAGAAGAATTCTGAAACTTCCAGGAGTAAATTGGCAGTATGTTCTGTGAAACATGGTTGGTGCAAGTCAGAAGGTGTGTGTTTGGCCCTTTTTCCCCATCTCTAAGCATTATAATATGTGATAACCGTTTAAGTTCAATTTAAAAGTATATTAGCATTCTGGCAGAAGGTCACATTGGGCAGTCTGCATTTCTGCTAAAGAGGCATTGAGAGGGACCTTTTATTTTTCTCTTCTGTAGACTTATACACATGAACAACAGGTTCCTTGTGCCTAAACTTCTAAGAACATCCTCTAGTTCTTCAGATCAGTATCATAAGACCTCTTTCACTGGGAGAAGGGATCTTGTGGGAGAGAAGTGTTATAGTCAACATATATTTATAAGAAGAAAGGTGCACTAAAGTTCAGGCTCGTTATTAAAAAGTAAATGGATATGTTTTTCCCCCACAGTTTTCAAACCTAAATGCATATTCACAAGTAAAGAGTTACTACTCCCTTTTAAGGTTTTGTTTAACGCATTAGCATAAAAAAAAAGGAAAAAAGTTATTTCAACTAGGTTATAACTTCAGCTACATTTTAATAATGAAGGAATGGTTTAACGACATTTCCTGGTTCAAATTACATGTATTCCTAGATGGTGGTAATTAGAATCTTAGCTGACTTTCTTAGATGTTTATGCCCTTGACACGTGAGTTTTGCATTTCTTTTAAAATAAGGATTTGGTGAGTGAAAAATTGAAGACCCAACAGATGAACAATGATCTTGAAAAATTAACTCATGAGCTTGAGAAGATAGGGTTAAATAAGGAGAGACTCTTACATGATGAGCAAAGTACTGATGACAGGTAAGTACTAAGTCTACTTGGCAAACAGTTGAAATTTTTTTTTTTTTTTTTTTTTTCTCATACATTAATTCTTTTCTGTATTAGCTATAGAAAACATTTATATATTTCACCCTATTTCTGGTTCCTTTCTTCCCTTAAAGAAAGTTGTGTGGCCGGGTGCGGTGGCTCACGCCTGTAATCCCAGCACTTTGGGAGGCTGAGGCGGGCAGATCACCTGAGGTCGGGAGTTCGAGATCAGCCTGACCAACATGGAGAAACCCCATCTCTACTAAAAATACAAAAAAATTAGCCGGGCATGGTGGTGCATGCCTGTAATTCTAGCTACTCGGGAGGCTGAGGCAGGAGAATCGCTTGAACTTGGGAGGCAGAGGTTGCGGTGAGCTGAGATCGTGCCATTGCACTCCAGCCTGGGCAACAGGAGTGAAACGCCATCTCAAAAAAAAAAAAAAAAAAAGTTCTTAAGGAGAAAAGAGGAATCATAGACAATCTAATATAGATATAAGAAAATAAAAACCTAAACTGTTACTATATAAATACAGTTATAAAATAGGAAAACAGGATGCTACCCAGGTAGCAGAAGATCAGAGGCTATAATTGACTGTGAAAACAATAAGACATTAACAACAAACCAACCTCCGGCTCATCAAACACAGTCAATTAAGCAAGTTATTTTTTATCTGACTCATGTGCTTAAATACCTCTGTTCTTTCATTTATTTGCCACAATGTTGACTTAAAGATAAATGGAGGAAAAGTATGAAACAAAGGAAAAGAAAAGCAACTGAGGTATAAAAATAATGTGGAAAACTAAAGCCTTAAAAGCTGGATATGAGTTAAAAAATTAACTCATATGCCTTTTAATTTTAAAAATGATCAGTATAGGTTTAAAGAAAATATATATTCTCTCATGGTAATTACAGTCAATCAAACAGAGTTAATCTGATTTTCAAGTAGTCTATTGTTTAGCATCCAGTCAGCTCCATGAATCCAGCTGGAATAGAGGTTGTGTATTGTTAAGAACATTATTTTATGTAGACTAGATTTTCATTCCATTTCTGTAATTATATAACTTATATTTTATCTACTCATTATTACTGTTCCAGTATTTATATTCTATATTAAATGTATATTGGAAAAATTAATGGTGATTTGTTCATGTAGTTTTGAGAATGTTCAAAGTAAATAGGATAGATTGATACTTAAAAAGTTAGTTGTGTAATAACAGAGATATAATTTGAGGCATATATTCTAGCAATCAGTTCAAGTCAAGCAATGATTATTGAATTAATTATACAGATATTTCATGAGGAAATATTTTTATTTGAATTAATCAGATAGTTTTAAGTGCAGATTTCATTGACTGTCTTTTAATATAGATACTGAATATGCATCCCTTCTTTATTCAAACAGATTTATTATCTACTATATGTAAGACACTGTACTGCATGTTCTTTGCAAAAGAAAAAGTAGAGTACACCCTATAGTGCTAATTGACCCTAGGTTCATATAAATTTATGAACCCAGCTCTGGGTGGACCCTTTATACAGTTTGGCTCCTTGTCCCAAACCTTAATTCATACAGTTAGCCAATGTTAATTGAGCTCTTCTTATCTGCTGATCATCTAGCATCAAAGTAGTGATAATGTTTCAACTGAATCTTAAAAAATGACAGAGGTTTACAAGGTGGGAACAGTGGGGAAGGGCATTCCATGTAGACAAAAGCATTTGTATAAAAGCACAAAAATGTGCTGAGCAATTTTTAGAGTATATAAAAGATGGATTACAAAAAGGATGAATTTGGAAGCACAGAGACAGGCTAGGAAGTGATTATAATAGTCTAGGCAACATGTGATGGCATTCATTATTTCCACATATTTATTTACATATTAGGCATGGAGGTAAGGGTATATGTTGAACTAAAGCTTTTTGGAAATAGAAAGTGGCTTGAACTACTAAACCAGCTTCTTTCTCAGCCAGGGAGTTAGTCTTTATGTCACCAAAAAAACCCCAGAAGCTCACAGACATATATTCCTTTAATGTGCCATTCCCTCCACCTTGGGATTTAGGTATATCAGTCTCAAATGATGTCCCTAATTCCTTTATTAGTCTAACTTTCTCATCTTTCTTTTTTTGAGCCAGAGTTTTGCTCTTGTCACCCAGGTTGGAGTGCGGTGGCACAATCTCGGCTCACTGCAACCTCCACATCCCAGGTTCAAATGATTCTCCTGCCTCAGCTTCCCAAGTAGCTGGGATTACAGGCATGCACCACCACGCCTGGCTAATTTTGTATTTTTACTGGCCAGGCTGGTCTTGAACTCCTGACCCCAGGATCCACCCACCTTGACCTCCCAAAGTGCTGGGATTATAGGCATGAGCCACCGCGCCCGGCCTAACTTTCCCATCTTTCTAATTCATGTTATTCTTTCTGAATTTTTTTGACAGTACAGTTATTATTACGATACTTATTCTTGCCATCAAGGAATATATAGTTTAGTTTTTGAATTGAATGTGTAAGTAGATAAATTTAAATGCAACAAAATAAATTTAGTAGGCCGGGCACGATGGCTCATGCCTGTAATCCCAGCACTTTGGGAGGCCGAGGGGGACGGATCACTTGAGGTCAGGAGTTCAAGACCAGCCTGGCCATCATGGTGAAACCCTGCCTCTACTACAAATACGAAAAATTAGCCAGGCGTCGTGGTGCACGCCTGTAATCCCAGCTACTCAGGAGGCCAAGGAACAAGAATCACTTGAGCCTGAGAGGCAGAGGTTGCAGTGAGCTGAGATTGCGCCACTGCACTCCAGCCTGGGCAACAGAGTGAGACTCTGTCTCTAAATAAATAAAGTGATAGAGTTGTAAACAGAGGTGATCACTCTTGTCTTTTCTCCTTTAATACCTCTTTGTCTTCTGTCTTCTCTTTCAATCTGGTTGCTCACAGGATTATGTTTTCATATGTTTTCAGGCCTCTTATCCATTCATTCTGTATGCTGAGCCTTCCCATACATCATCTCACCTGAGATCCTTTTTTTTTTTTCTCTGTTTACTGTATGTTTCTACCAGGATAGACCAGAAGCAACTCAGACGTCACCAATTCGGCATACCCAAAATCGGACTCAGTAAATGATTTTTAAATGTTTGTTGACTTGAGCCAATACCAAAATGAATGAGATTTGTTCTCTGTATTCAATGAAATTAAAGTCTGATTGAGAAGAAAATATTTACATAAAAATTAATTCCAGTAAAAGAATGTGGTGAAACTCTCATATATACACTTTAGATTTTTATTTGGTTTTGTCTTCAGGGTCTTTGGGTTTAAGAAATGGATCATAAATACTGGTTTATGATACACTCTGAATTGTGTTCATATACCATCCTTTTTGTGAAAAAAAAAGTATTTATTAATAATTACTCATTTATCTGCCATTCAGAAAGATAATTGCAACACTAAGTCACATCCATCTCCCTCTTGCCACTCTGTCACCAGTATCCTGTGCCACAAATACATCATTTTTTAACTGTAACTACTCTGTACCCTGAGATAAAGAGTCTTCATTGCCGGGTGTGGTGGCTCATGCCTGTAATCCCAGCACTTTGGGAGGCCGAGGCAGGCGGATCACCTGAGGTCAGGAGTTCAAGACCAGCCTGATTAACATGGTGAAACCCTGTCTCTACTAAAAATACAAAATTAGCTGGGCGTGGTGGCACATGCCTATAATCCCAGCTATTAGGGAGACTGAGGCAGGAGAATCGCTTGAACCCAGCAGGCAGAGGTTGCAGTAAGCCCAGATCATGTCATTGCACTCCAGCCTGGGATACAAGAGCTAAACTCCATCTAAAAAAAAAAAAATAAGAGTCTTAATTACTAAAAGGGGCTATTTTGGGACTTTGATCTTCCAGATTCCTTGAGAATTAATTATTGCTTTTGATAATCTAAGCCATAATCTGGAGCTTATTCACTCAATGATTTTGTTGCTTCATTACCAGGATTAGTTTTAAAGGGAGAATGGGGCAGTAAGAAGAGGATGAGTTCTTTTGCCTCTTTAACAACAAGGTTTTTATAAGACCCATTTATGGCATGAATATTTGTGGTCATAAATTATCTTTAAAAATAATTTTCTGACCTCCAATAATGAACTATATTACTTTGTACTTGGATAGTAGGTATAAACTTTTGGAATCAAAATTAGAATCCACTCTTAAGAAGTCTCTTGAAATAAAAGAAGAAAAAATTGCTGCTTTAGAAGCTCGATTAGAAGAATCCACGAATTATAACCAGCAATTGCGCCAAGAACTTAAAACAGTAAGTGATTTTCTTGGAAAGAATTTTAAGGATCATTTATTATATAAATATTTGGACAGAAAAATATAAAGTAGAAAATAAAAATATAAAACATTTTATTGATATTTAGTCTATTCCTTTTTCATAAACTTGAGAGTTTTCTTTTTTTTTTTTTTTTTTTTTTTTTTTTTTGAGACGGAGTCTCACTCTGTCGCCCAGACTGGAGTGCAGTGGTGTGATGTCGGCTCACTGCAAGCTCTGCCTCCCGGGTTCACGCCATTTTCCTGCCTCAGCCTCTTGAGTAGCTGGGACTACAGGCGCATGCCACCACGCCCGGCTAATTTTTTGTATTTTTAGTAGAGATGGGGTTTCACCGTGTTAGCCAGGATGGTCTCGATCTCCTGACCTTGTGATCCGCCCACCTCGGCCTCCCAAAGTGCTGGGATCACAGGCGTGAGCCACTGCGCCCGGCCACTTGAGAATATTCTTAAACAGATCTCTGTCATATGAATATGGTATAGCTTATTCAGTGCTATTTCATGTGTGTGATATCCTGCATGCTGTTAGGGATATATCAGAAGTGTGTGGGTGGAATGAGGAAGAGGCAGGCTTATATTATTGGGAAAAGCTCTCATTGTGATATTGACATTTTACTCTGTCACTCTTTCCTATTGAGGATCCAGGGAAAATTCTGCTAAGCAAAATATGACAGCACCTGATCTCATAAATTTGAGGTCTTTTCTAGATCTGTTTTCTTTTGATATTTGGAAGTATTCAGTGAAGTAAGCAAGCAAGGCAGAGGTAACTGTTTATTTTCTCTAAGGAAGCAAATCAAAATATAAGGGACTTTCCCATTCCACAGGGTTGGTAGATGGTAGATTGGTAGAGTCATGTTCTGGTTTATTCACCCTTTTATTATCTCTGCAGTGCCCCAGGAGTGGTCTCAAGGTTAACTGAATACTTAGACTGACAAGATTACTATAGGCTACATTTAGAATCATTCTACTCAGAACACTATAAGAAATACAAATAGACAGCAGGGCCGTGTCAGTCCATCCTCTTCACGTAGTTGTCTGAGAATAATCTTTCCACCAGATGGTTTACGTATAAGATAAGATTCACGTTGGGTGTGTGCAGGAGCTTTCCTGGCTTTGAATCCTCATGCTCATAGTAGTGATTACCTCTTGCAGCAACTCCAAAGGTATAGATTTAAGATCCCCACAGTGCACATGCCAATTATAGGAGGTGCTGTACTCAGAGAAGTTCAGAGAGAGGGCTGCCTATTGGTCTTTGAACTTCTCCTAGTCATTTTTTTCAATAAGCAATATTATCTAGTAACATAGAATGTTCCAATTTTTTTTCACTATTTGCTGACACCATTGCTGCTATTTGTCACAGACATTGCCATGGAACATACATTGTTACAGAATAAGTTTTACTTATTTTTCATCCAGACATTCTCAGAGCCAGAGAATAAGTTTTAGAACTGTGTCTAGTTAACCAAAGGGATTATTTTAAAAAAAAAGAAAAAAGCGCACACACACACACAACACATTAACCTGCTTTTTGTCCTGAATTTTTTTACCCCATTAGCTGTATCACTGAGTTGCAAATAAAATCAACTTCATGAAGCTACTCAACCAGAAAATTAGTGGGTTTGGGTATGAGTTGTGTACGTGTGTTTCAAGTAGATATTAAAAATGCCATCACTGGGCCGGGTGCAGTGGCATGCCTGTAATCCGAGCACTTTGGGAGGCCAAGGCAGGCAGATCATTTTAGGTTGGGAGTTCAGGACCAGCCTTGCCAACATGGTGAAACCCTGTCTCCACTAAAAATGCAAAAATTAGACAGGCATGGTGGTGGGCATCTGTAATCCCAGCTAGCTACCCAGGAGGCTGAGGCAGGAGAATCACTTGAACCCAGGTGGCAGAGGTTGCGGTGAGCCGAGATCGTGCCGCTGCACTCCAGTCTGGGTGACAGAGTAAGACCAGGTCTCAAAAGCCATCGCTGACTTTCACTTTCAGCTTTTTAGACATAACTGTTATGGACTAGCTTCTTGCTGTGTATTCAACTGAATTTATATTGTTACAAACTTTTAATACTATATGTGAAGAAGTATTCTCTTTTTTTTTTTTTTTTTTTTTTTGAGACGGAGTCTGGCTCTGTAGCCCAGGCTAGAGTGCAGTGGCCGGATCTCAGCTCACTGCAAGCTCCGCCTCCCGGGTTCACGCCATTCTCCGGCCTCAGCCTCCCGAGTAGCTGGGACTACAGGCGCCCGCCACCTCGCCCGGCTAGTTTTTTGTATTTCTTAGTAGAGACGGGGTTTCACCGTGTTAGCCAGGATGGTCTCGATCTCCTGATCTCGTGATCCACCCGTCTCGGCCTCCCAAAGTGCTGGGATTACAGGCTTGAGCCACCGCGCCCGGCCAAGAAGTATTCTCTTTAAGATAGACTGTGAAAGTTAAATACGAATAGTATAAGGGTTAAAGTAACCACTAAATTCGTATGACAAAGAGATATAGGTAATATGACCAAAAAAGGGAGATAAAATGGACTCATAAAAAATAAATCCAGGTTAGGCACAGAGGCTCATTCCTGTAATCCCAGCACTTTGGAAGGCTGAGGTCAGCAAGATCGCTTGAGCGCAGGGGTTTGAGACCAGCCTGGGCAACATAGGGGAGATCCTGTCTGTTAAAAAAATCCAAAAGGCAAAAAGAAAGAAGAAACAGAGAACAAAGTACAGATTGGACAAATAGAAAACAAATAGTAGGATGGCAGCTTTAAACTAAAGTATGGCAATAACTATATTAGATATAAAAAGTCTAAACACCCCAGTTAAAAAGCAGAGATTAATAAATTAGACAAAAAGGCAAGACCCATCTATATGCTACCTATCAGAAATCTTGATGGAAAACGATATATCATTCTAGCACTAATCAAAAAATTGCTAGATTGGCTATATTAATGCTAGGCAAAGTAAATTTTAGTGCAATAAATAGCACCAGAGCTGAGTAGTTCATTACATAATTATAAAGGGGTCATTCCAGCACAAAGATAACAAGGTTAAATGTTTATGCATCTAATAACAGAGGTACACCTAGTAACAGAGCTGCAAAATAGATGAAGCAAATATCTGTAGAACTACATGGAGAAAGACAAATCTACAATTACAGTTAGAGAGTTTAATACTCATCTCTCAATAATTGGAGAATAAGTAGAAAAAACTTCATCTACCAGATAAAGGGCTTCTATAAACAGCCTATAGACTAATCACTTTCCCCTTTTGATCAGGAAGAATACAAAGATTTTGCTCTCACTGTTACTATTAAATGCTGTACCGATGATCCTAACCAGTATACTAAGATAAGAAGAAATGAAAGGCATACAGATTTGAAAGGAAGAAGTAAAAATGTCTTTCTTCACATGTGTGACATGACTATATTTACAGAAAACCCTGAGGAATTTACAGAAAAATGTCTACAGCTAAGGTGAACTAATCAATGTCTCAGGATAAAAGTCAATATATAAAAGTCTATTTTATTTCTCTATATTAGCAATGAAAGATTGGAAAATGAAATATAAAAAAAAACACCATTTATAATACTATGAAATACTTATGGATGAATTTAAGGAAATGTGTGCAAGAACTCTACTAGAAACACCAAAGGAATACCTCAGTAAATGGAAATAAGAACCATGTTCAGGAATTAGAAGACTCAATATTGTTAAAATGGCAGATTCCCCATATTGATCTCTTGATTCAACATAATCCCAATTAAAATCCCAACAGGCAGATTTGCAAGATGATTCTAAAATGTATATGGAAATATTGATCAAATATTAGTGAAAATTGGGAGCAACTGGAACTGTCATGCATACTGATGCAAATATAAGATGTTATAACTAATTTAGCAGGCAGTATGGCAGTATCTCAAAAAGTCCTAGCCCATGGCCCAGCATGGTAGCTCATGCCTGTAATCCCAGCACTTTGGGAGGCTGAGGCAGGCGGATCACTTGAGGCCAGGAGTTCAAGACGAGCCTGGCCAACATGGCGAAACACTGTCTCTACTAAAAATACAAAAATTAGCTGGGCGTGGTGGTGCACACCTGTAGTCCCAGCTACTCAGGAGGCTGAGCCACGAGAATCACTTGAACCCAGGAGGTGGAGGTTGCAGTGAGCCAAAATTGCACCACTGCATTCCAGCCTGGGCAACAGTGTGAGACTATCTCAAAAAAGAAAGAAAAAGAAAAGAAAAAGAAGGTGATAATGCTACTTCTCTTTACTCAAGGAAAATGAAAACATAGATAAATGAATTTTTTTAGCAGCTTCATCATAATCAAAAAACTGGATATAATGACCAAAAGAAAAAAATTACTGATGTACTCAACACATGGATAAAGCTTAGAAATATACTCAGAAACACACACATACACACACACACACACACACAGATTATATACACTGATTGTATTTGTGTGAAATTTTAGTATAAGCAGAACTTTTATGAAAGAAATGAAAACAGTGGTTGCCTGGTGCATAGAGTAATGGAAGTGTTCTGTCATGTTGATATATGGGTTATATAGGTGTTTGCCATTCTCAAAATTACCGAATTACACTTAAAATCTGTACATTAGCAACTTCATGCAAATTATAACTCTATTTTTAAAGATTACATTATCTTTGGGAACTGTTGAAAATTTTAAATTTGAATTCATAACATAATTCACAATATTTTAATTAGCTCTAAATTACTTTGTTACAGTGATTTATTTTTATCTAGACTCTGTATTCATTTCCTCTCTGAATATAAAGATTTTGATTAATGATACATAATCATTTTTAATACTTACTTGAAAGAACAATGGCTTTAAACTGAGAAGCCTTCGGCCGGGTGCGGTGGCTCACGCCTGTAATCCCAGCACTTTGGGAGGCCAAGGTGGGTGGATCGCTTGAGGTCAGGAGTTCGAGACCAGCCTGGGCAACATGGTGAAATCTCGTCTCTGCTAAAAATACAAAACTTAGCCAGGCATGGTGGCACACGCCTGTAATCCCAGCTACTCGGGAGACTGAGGCAAGAGAATGGTTTGAACCTGGGTGGTGGAGGTTGCAGAGTGCCAAGATCGCACCACTGCACTCCAGCCTGGGTGACAAAGTGAGACTATGTCTCAAAAAAATAATATAAAATGAGAGGACTTGAGTTTTATTCTCAGCTCCCCTTCTTAATAACTGCATATGTTTATAGCCTTTCTAAGCCTAGAACAAAGACCTTGTGGGAAATTCATGTAAAATAGAGACTGGAAATGATGCCACTTATCTATTGTTATTAGGGTGTTAAAAGTAAAAACAAAACAAACAAAACCCGGAAACTAGGATCATAGGGTACCCATTAGATGGCTTGCGAAACTTGACATTACATTCTATCTTGGCATCTTTTTAGTCTCACCTCATTATTTTCTAACTCAGCAGTAGCATTATTAATTGTTGAGTTGTAGGCTTTCTTAAGTTGTGCATTAGATGTTGAACTATAAAACATTTCTATCCTTGCCTTAATGCAAAGGTTGGGATTAACTTGAAATTTATTATAAGAATCTCCTAGGATAAACTAGTGCTTCAAGATAGTTTAATAATTCAAGATAAGTATAATAATAGTAAATTTGAGTTGAAGAGAAAGAGTTATTAAGTTAAATCTGGCAAATTTGGTCATATATGATGAGCAAGTTGGTCATGTATGATGAGTTAACAATCCTTGGATTGTTCGCAATCCAAGGATATATCTTCTCTAGGATTTTCTAGTGTGATTATAATCTACTTTAAGAGAGCCAACTCAAAACTAAAAAATCCTGAATACGATATGTCCTTAAAATTAATAAAGTGTCAAATCTTTGTGCTTTACATAGACATCTCTGTGAAATTTCTAAATTGGTTACAGATAGCTCTAAAAAGAATTGTTAGTCATTAGCAACATATCTATATCCACTCTTATCCAGGGGCATTTGCACGACAAACAATAGGATTTGACATTACTCTGGCACATAAACAGAGTACGTTTTATATTTCTAGGAGGAAACGATTTGCATTTTAAAAAGCACAAATCATACATGTTATTCATCACATTTAAAAGTATATTGCCTCTCATATTTACCAGATCAGCCCAGAGTCAAATTAATTGTGAGAAATGTAACTGTGGTGATTTTTTTCTCCCCATTAAAATATTTTAAATAAAATTTTAGGTGAAAAAAAATTATGAAGCTCTCAAACAGAGACAAGATGAGGAAAGGATGGTACAGAGCTCTCCTCCAATATCTGGTGAAGACAACAAATGGGAGCGAGAAAGTCAAGAAACAACTAGAGAACTTCTGAAAGTTAAAGACAGATTAATTGAAGTAGAAAGAAATGTAAGTATTTTTTAATTTTAGTAGGAATCATTTTTTTTAGAAATAGAGGATCACTGGAGAAATTTATCTTAGATATATTGTCTAATATTTAAACAATTGATGGCACTTAATAAGAAAATTCTGGTCATATAGTCCTTTTTCTATTTGTTCGTACCTCAGGGGCCTTTCTTTTTGCTTCTCCTGCCTGGAACATATGACTGGCTTCCCTCAGCATTTGGGTGCCGTATCATATGTCCTGCAGAAGGTCTTCCCTGACTCCTTCCCCCAGTAAAGTTGTTATCCCCAACTTAAACTATTCACTATTGTTCCATTGCTTTAGTTTTTTCATAGCACTTTTCACAGTGAAATTAAATTTCATATTCATTTATGAAAGCAGGTAATTTGTCTTTCTTTTTTTTTTTTTTTTACCACCGTGCCTTTAATATCTAGAATAGTGCCTGGTATGTAGTAGACACTTAACAAATATTTGCTAAATTAGTTCAATCTATACTTGACAGTTAACAACAAGCAAACAAGCTGAACAACAAATGGTTACCCTTCAAAAGATGAATAAACTTAAGGAACTTACACAATAGCAAGTAAAATAGTTGTGGTGGTGTTTTTTTTAATTTAACACAAAAATAGTACCTTTAATTAAAAACTAAGCAATAAAACCAAAAAATAATCCCCACACCATTGATTTCTGCTTTCTCATTCAAAAAGAATCACTATGAACAGTTTATCTTCCTAGAAAATTATTTTGTCATTTATCTTTATATAGAAGTATATTTCTTTTACAAATTTATACCTGCGGGATCATGCTATACAAAATTCCTATTTGCATTTTCTGTTAATATTATCTTGGAGATCTCTCAATTTTAGCAGATGTATGTGTATTTCATTTTGTTTAATGACTACCTATTATTCCATAGTGTGAATGTTACCATAATTTACTTAAATAAATCTCACATTTCTCTACAGTTAGGTTTTTTGTTTTGTTTTGTTTTGTTTTGTTTTGTTTTTGAGATGGAGTCTCACTTTGTTGCCCAGGCTAGAGTACAGTGGCGTGATCTCGGCTCACTGCCAGCTCCGCCTCCCGGGTTCACGCCATTCTCCTGCCTCAGCCCGCCACCACGCCCGCCCGGCTAATTTTTGTATTTTTAGTAGAGATAGGGTTTCACTGTGTTAGCCAGGATGGTCTTGATCTCCTGACCTTGTGATCCACCTGCCTCGGCCTCCCAAAGTGCTGGGATTACCGGCCTCCCAAAGTGCTGGGATTACAGGTGTGAGCCACTGCGCCTGGCCCATTTAGGTTATTTTTAAACATGTTCATAGAATGCTAAATTGCTGACAGTGAAATTGCAAGGCCAAAGGATATATACGTGTGTGTGTGTGTGTGTGTGTGTGTGTGTGTTTAATTGATATTTTATATTAGTCTTTAAAAATCCCATCAATTTTCTTTCTTTCTTTTTTTTTTTTCTTTTCTGAGACAGGGTCTCACTCATCTCCCAGGCTGGAATGCAGTGGCAAGATCATAGCTCACTGAAGCCTCATCCTCCAAGGCTCAAGTGATCCTCTTGCCTCAGCCTCCCAAGTAGCTGGGAGCACAGGTGCACACCACCACACCCAGCGAATTTTTGTATTTTTTGTTGAGGTGGCGTCTTACTATGCTGCCCAGACTGGTCTCGAACTCCTGGCCTCAAGTGATCCGCTCTCCTCAGCCTCCCAAAGTGCTGGGATTGCAGGTGTGAGTCAGCACACCCAGCCTAAAAATCACATCAACTTTCAATCCCACTAAAAGAGTATACCTATCTTTCCATATTAACACTGGATAGTAGTACCTAGTGCTTTAATTTTTGTTAAAGCAATAGGAGAAAATATTTTAATGTGTACATTTAAAATTATGAGTTAGGCATTACACATTTTTCATGTATTTATTGGCCATTTATAAATACCTATTTTTAATCAGTGATATATATACCTATATTGCTTGGATTCATAATTACATTTTAGAAAATTGAGCTGGCATATGAAGTTCTGTAAGGTGAATCTTTTTTTTTTTCTTGTAGACTTCCTTTATAAATTTCCATTGGAAAAAAATTACTTCGTTTCATATTTTAGATAATGGGGTTATAAAGATGGTCAGCCATATAATAGGCTGGTAATTTTTGTGTTTGCCAGTATTATATTTGCTAACTTCTTTCTTTTCCATTGTAAATTTTTTCCTGCTCTAAGATACCCTCTCAGCTATCTCTTCTCTTCATTATAGACTATAGGAATTTTTTTTATTCCTAGAGACACCTGGAATAATCGGTAGAGCTTGTACAATTTAGTTTCTAAAGTGCTAAACTACAATAGTATTTCACATATATATGTGAAAAATGGTTCACCTCTTTGTGCTGAGATGGTATATAAATACGTCAGTACTGTCAGTATTCCATTTTATTTTTTCTAGTATACATTTTTTCATCCTTTTTATTTTTTATTTTTATTTTTATTTTTTTTTATTTTTTTTTTTTTTTGAGACGGAGTCTTGCTCTGTCACCCAGGCTGGAGTGCAGTGGCCGGATCTCAGCTCACTGCAAGCTCCTCTTCTCGGGTTCACGCTATTCTCCTGCCTCAGCCTCCCAAGTAGCTGGGACTACAGGCACCCGCCACTTCGCCCGGCTAGTTTTTTGTATTTTTTAGTAGAGACGGGGTTTCACCGTGTTAGCCAGGATGGTCTCGATCTCCTGACCTCATGATCCGCCCGTCTCGGCCTCCCAAAGTGCTGGGATTACAGGCTTGAGCCACCGCGCCCGGCCTCATCCTTTTTATTTGAACAAATGAACAAAAGAGAAATACAAAATCATAACGCATCTTAAAGCATTTTGTTTCCTCAGCTTCAATTTTATAGTATGATATGTGGGTCAAATCCTGACCTGCCTTTTACACAGTGACATGCAGTGTATATAACATAAAAGCCAATAAAGTGAATGTTATATTTACATATAGATATGTTAAGAGTGATCTGTTGTGATTCAGTTGTTAACTTTTTATGCATACTGCAGGGTAGACCAATTATGACCTTTAGTATATTAAAGTTTTATTTCTGTTTTCTGGAGGGTTCTTTGTACTTTGCTGTTGCTGATTTTTTATGAAATTTAATTTAGAAATAATCCTGAAAAGATTAATGACAAGTATTTTAAAATCTAATAATCATTGATTCGCATAGTAGTTCATTTGTTATAAAATTGAAATATGGCCTTACGGAAAAACGGAAAATGTTATGTTTTGTTTGGAAATGCTCCAGGAGTCTTACAGTTGAGGTAGAGTTTTAATTAGCATTTTATATCGTGAGAAAAATAAGAAAATATCTGCGTTAGGTCTGTTGTGGACTGCAAATTTTAAACAGATGGTTAAGATTGTTCCTGTAAACCTGCTTCCCTTTGAAATATTTGTGTTTGGAAATTACTTAGTTTTGCACTATCTCTGGGACCACCACTCACTTAGGTATATATTTGCCTTTGGGTAAATTAGAAAAGATAGATCTCCATGGTTGGACACAGCCCCATTTATTCTGGTCATTCTGGGAACCTTCAAGCAGTATTAAAACCATACAACTGACAATTCCTTTCTAGTTTTTGTGTTAATAAATATATTTAGAATAGGATATTTTATTTTTAGGATATTATAGTGCAGACAAGACACAGGCACAATATTAAGGTTTTAGTATTATTGCCTTCTTTCTGATGAATGTCTGTTTACAATTTGGGATGGGGAAAATGTTTTTTTTTTTTTCCTCTTTTAAGATTGTTGGGGTTTTATGGATTGTACTGCTAATACTCATAAAATTCAGTATATTATAGAAATATGTTTAGTATTGCTATTGTTGTTAATATGTTTGGTTTCGGTTTTTGTTTTTTAAGAATGCTACACTGCAAGCAGAGAAGCAAGCGTTGAAAACTCAACTGAAGCAGCTTGAGACACAAAACAATAATTTGCAGGCTCAGATTCTTGCACTTCAGAGGCAGACAGTATCATTACAGGAACAGAATACCACTCTTCAAACACAGAATGCCAAGCTTCAGGTTGTAATATAATATTTTGGGAATATGCAACCAAACTCTTGAATTATGCTATTAAAATAAGGGAGGGTAAACATGGAAACATTGTTTCTTAGCGAATGAACTTAAAGATAAATGAAAATGTTTTTATTTAGTGCCATGCCTAAACTTTCACACATTAATTTGTTAAATGTCAAAGGCTTTAAATATTAATAAATTCAGTCAATACATCTAAATAGAGATAAATTATATTTGTGGTCTTTCTACCATTTCATTAAGTTGATTGTAATAAATTGGGTAGAAACCCTTGTTTGAGAGTATGGTTGCAGCATACTATTCCTTATTTCATTTGTATAGCTTTTTTTTTTTATCAGTTTAGTTACTGGAAAGCAGGACAACATGAGAATTTTGTCTTTAGACCTGTCCTAAGTTCAAAGGATCCATCTTTCACTTAACACCGCCAGTGTCTTTCCAGACAGAACAATCAGGTGGGGGAAAGTTCAACTCTGAAACCTCTTAAAGAACAGAAACAAGTTCCCTCTCTGAATCTAAGAATTCTTCTTTCTGTAACCCTTTTCTTTGATCAGCATCAACACTTTGTTTGATAAAGAAAATATTTATTTAATTCGGACTCTTGAAAAATTTCCACAAGTAATTTTTCACTTCTATCAACTTCTATCACCAAATTCTAGAAATGATAAACTAGCACTTCAAATTCTATACATTTTCATTTGTAATATAATAAAATGGTTGCTAATCACCTTCATTTAAAATAAATTCAACCCAAAACATAAAATACATATATATGTCTAATATACACACACACATATACGTATGTATGTGTGTATTATAATACTTCCAAAAATCAAAATTAAATGGTAGCATTATTCTTTGGGAAGCTAAAATCAAAATCTTCCCAGTATAATGTAAATATATCTGCTGTGATTCATTTAGAGCTTGCTTTATTTAACATTGTAATCTTGTATTTTGAAAAAAGAACGTGAACTATTTTTCTTATGTCTGATAACAATACATATTCTCATAGGTTGAAAATTCTACCCTTAATTCCCAAAGTACCTCACTTATGAACCAGAATGCACAACTCCTAATCCAGCAGTCTTCCTTAGAAAATGAAAATGAATCTGTAATCAAAGAGCGAGAAGACCTAAAATCTCTCTATGATTCTCTGATCAAAGATCATGAAAAGCTGGAACTTCTTCATGAACGTCAGGCTTCAGAGTATGAATCTCTTATCTCTAAACATGGAACTCTGAAGTCTGCCCACAAAAATCTTGAGGTGGAACATAGAGACCTTGAAGACCGGTAATTTGTTATATTTTGTTGTACTGTGAATTTAAAATGAATTTTCTTCAAGTAGTATAATAAATTTTATATGTTAAACACATCTAATGTTAGTTTACGTAGGAAATGTATGTAAATTTACCTGTGTTTTAAATGATAATTACTCATTTCCTTCATTTCTAAAGTTTCTTTTTTGTAAATATTATAAACCAAATGCCTTTTTTCCCCCAGTTACAATCAGTTATTAAAACAGAAAGGACAATTGGAAGATTTGGAAAAAATGCTCAAAGTAGAACAGGAAAAAATGCTGCTTGAAAATAAAAACCATGAAACGGTAGCTGCAGAATACAAGAAACTTTGTGGTGAAAATGATAGGTAATAAATACATATTATATATTACAAACATTTTATGTAGAAAGTATATACATATATATGTGTGTATATATATATTTTTTTATTATGTATTATTTCTTACATCCAAAATACATACTGTCCCTTTGTAGTACCAAGCATAGTTTGAATTTAGAATTTTAAAAAATAGAATAGGCAGGGTGCGTGGCTCACACCTGTAATCCCAGCACTTTGGGAGGCCGAGGCAGGTAGATCACCTGAGGTCAGGAGTTCGAGACCAGCCTGACCAACATGGTGAAACCCTATCTCTACTAAAAATGCAAAAATTAGCCAGGCATGGTGGCATGCACCTGTAGCCCGAGCTACTTGGGTGGGTGAAACAGGAGAATTGCTTGAACCTGAGAGGTGGAAGTTGCAGTGAGTCGAGATCGTGCCACTGCACTCCAGTCTGGGTGACAGAGTAAGACTCCCATCTCCTTAAAAAAAAAAAAAAGAGAGAGAGAGAGAGAGAGAGATAGGATCTTACTCTGTTGCCCAAGCGGAAGTTCAGTAGCTCGATCGTAGCTTACTGCAACCTCAAACTCCTATGCATAAGCAATCCTCCTACCTCAGCCCCTCAGGTAGCTGGGACTGCTAGCACACACCAACACGCCTGGCTAATTTTTTAAAATTTTATTTTAATTTTTAGTTTTTGTAGAAATAGGGTCTCCTGTGATCCCCAAGGCTGCTCTCAAACTCCTGGCCTCAGGTGATCCTTCTGCTTCTACCTCCCAGAATGCTGGGATTACAAACATGGACCATCAGTAACCAGCCAGTACTTTCTTATTAATACTTGAAACTTTCAGTACCTATACTTGAACATATTTAAAGACTAAAAAATTCTTTTCCAAGTGTGGAGATGGGTGGATGGAAAAGGGAAATTAAAAATTATTTTCAAGGGAAAGGTACTCAGAATTTTTAAAAATCTAGTTTTTACAGAATAGAAACTGATTTTTGATAAGTTTAGTAACTTGTAAAACAGTCTTTTATTCTAAGTATGTCTTAATGTTATTTATGTCATTTCATATTGTATAAATTATACCAAAATCTATTAAGATAATCTAATTATATTTCTGTGATTTCTAATTATAGGTTGAATCATACCTATAGTCAACTTTTAAAAGAGACAGAAGTTTTACAAACTGACCATAAAAATTTGAAAAGTCTTCTGAATAATTCCAAACTGGAACAAACAAGATTAGAAGCTGAATTTTCAAAGCTAAAGGAACAATACCAACAACTGGATATTACATCAACCAAGCTGAATAACCAGTGTGAGGTGAGCTTTAATAAGTTTAATCGCTGTTTCCTTCATTTAGGCACCAAGACATGCCTAAGAAATAAATGACTATATTACAATGACAATACTAGTATATATTTAGTGGTGTATATCTAAAAGAATTTGGTCAAGGATCATTGAAACCTACACGTGATTCAGAACAACTTCCCATATCATTAATTACAATCTTTTAAAAAGTATTAGCTTAAACTTATGTCCAGATTCTTTGAAAATTGTAAAATTATTCATTTAATGAAAAAATGTTCACACCTGGCATGAAATTATAAACCAATAGAGAAATTAGTTGGAAACAACATACAATTAATTACCCAACAAAGCTCAGAAAGTAGTTCATTCTACCTATGGTTTATAAAAGTCTAAATAAATTGTAGTTAGGATGGTATACCTCTAGAATGGTAGAGTGAGGAATGCAGCAAATCAACTCCTTAAGAAACAATACAATTGGACAGAACTGTCAAAAACAACAATGTTGGGACTGTGGAACCCAACAAGGGCATATAACAAATTGAGAAGCATTTATTAAAGCAAAACTATTCAACCCTGGGAAGGAACTGTGATTGTCTGAGGCATTTTATCTTGGGGCTTCTCCCATTCCTCTTCTCCTTCCCTGGTTTCCTATACCTGGTAGTTTTGACAGAGCATAGGGCAGGCTGTGAAAACCAGCAGCCTTTCTACTGGAGGAAACTGACTTGATTTGGAACAGAGCATAGCAAAGCCCCATGCCTGGGAGAGTTGTCAAAGGTCAACTCTTAGATAGCTTGAGGTTGAAATATTGGTTGGGGCAAGTAACAGACCAGTGAACTAGTCAAAAATTAAAGGATTTTCAAGAAATGAGTTAGCCTCAGTGGGTCTTCATAAGATCTCCCACATGTCACTGGTGGTCCAGAAAACTGTTCGAGAGAGACCAGAGAGGGCCCTAGCTATCTATGCATCCCTGGCTAATTCTCACAACTTGGGTCAAATGTTAATTATTGGCTGAGGGCTAAGTCATATAATGACATGATTTAGTGGAGGTGGAAAAAACTATAGTGTAAAAGGTTGAGGTAGTAGTTAACCTTGGTGGGAAGGGATAGTGGTTGGAAGATAGCACAGGTGTTTCTAGAATACAATTAATGATCTGTTTCTTGGTCCAGGTGCTGGTTTAACATAGTGTTCACTTTGTGATAATTCATTGAGCTCTATATACACTTAAAATTTGTTCTTGGGGCCGGGCGCGGTGGCTCAAGCCTGTAATCCCAGCACTTTGGGAGGCCGAGACGGGCGGATCACTAGGTGAGGAGATCGAGACCATCCTGGCTAACACGGTGAAACCCCGTCTCTACTAAAAAATACAAAAAAATTAGCCGGGCGAGGTGGCGGGCGCCTGTAGTCCCAGCTACTCGGGAGGCTGAGGCAGGAGAATCGCTTGAACTTGGGGGACAGAGGTTGCAGTGAGCTGAGATCACGCCACTTCCCTCTAGCCTGGGCAAAAGAGCGAAACTCCATCTAACAACAACAAAAAAATTGTTCTATTTTCTTTATATATGCTTTATCTGTTGTCTATTGACACCGATAATGCTCTTTAACAATGGGAGAACCTTAGTGGTAATGGACAGTAAACACTTCTTTTTGCCTAATGAGTCTGAGTTTGCTGAGCATCTATACTAATCTACTCACTGCCAGGGGTTTGCTCCTGCATCTGTAATTAGCTGGCATGTATGCTGAGGGCTGGCTGGTCTATGGTGGCCTCACTGGGATAACCCTTCTCTGTTCCATGTGGTCTCTCCATCCTCCAGCGGGGCTCTGAGAGTGTGAGTGGAAGTCCACAGGCAACTTGAGGCCTAGGCTTGGAACTGTTACACCATCACTTCCACCACTTTCTCTTGGCCAAAAGCATTCCAAATTCAAGAAGAAGGGAAATAGATTCCACTTCTTTATGGAAAAAGTGAGAAGTCACATTGCAAGAGGGCATAGGTACAGGGAAGAAAATAAATTCATTCAAATAAATCTACCATGTATGTTATGTTTCAATTTAACAACATACAGATAAATATAGTATGATATTCACAGTTACAGATCTAGATGGTTGTTTATGATTATAGTATCATTCTCTCTGATTTTCTCTCTACCTTTTGAAATTTTTCAAAATGTTTTTTTTTGGGGGGAGGTGGGGTGGGTGGTGTAGGCAGGGCAGGTATGTGTTATTTGCTTTTGCTTTTTTAATACAGATCTCTGGGCTCTACTCGAGACCTGCCAAATTTGAATGCTCGGGCCCAGAAATCTACAAGGGATGCCAAACTTTTAGAATCACTACTTTGGGCCTTCTAAACTTCTGTTTGAACCTCTGGCCTAGCTAAGGCATATTTCCAGTTTCTACTAACTGCGTACAAAAGGCCCAATGCTGCTGGCAGCCCAACTACTAGTAATGCCAGCTGTTAATACCAACTGTTGACTAAATTACCTGATTTCCCTTGATCAAGCCACAAAAACTACACACAGACTTTTAAGGTTTCTTGAAAACAGTGGATGGATGCCGGGCACGGTGGCTCATGCCTGTAATCCCAGCACTTTGGGAGGCTGAGGTGGGTGGATCACCTGAGGTTGGGAGTTCAAGACCAGCCTGACCAACATGGAGAAACCGTATCTCTACTGAAAGTACAAAACTAGCTGGGCATTGTGGCACATGCCTGTAATCCCAGGTACTCGGGAAGGTGAGACAGAATAGCTTGAAACCAGGAGGCGGAGGTTGCAGTGAGCCGAGATCGGGCTATTGCACTCTAGCCTGGGCAACAAGAGCGAAATTCTATCTCACAAGAAAGAAAACAGTAGATGGGGAAATTGTGAGACATACTAAGTACTTAGTGTGTGCTATACACATGCTACTAGATACTTTACATATATTAATTAATCCTTGCAACAGTCTTGTTGCGTGGGAGCTATCCTCATTTCATAGATCTGAGAACTAACTTGTCTAACATTTCATAGAAATAAAATATTAGATATTTGAATCTAGCTTTTGGACTGTAAGTTAAACCATTTTAAAGACAGAAAGCAGTGTCTGGGGAGTTAGATAATTTATTATATATTAGACCCAGTGTTTGTGAGAATTAAGAATATATGTGTGTGTGTGTGTGTGTGTGTATGTATATATACACATGTGTACGTATATACGTATGTACGTATGTGTATATATACACACACACACACATATATATCATGTAACCCAGTGCTGTAGGTATCATTGTCACTAAAATAATCATGCTCTGATAAAAGTATAATCATCTAATTGTTCAAACAGTGGAACACTTAAATCTTTGTGTAGTACTTCATATTTTTCAGTTGATTTATGTTAAACGTAAATGTTTTTTTAAAAAAATGTTTGTGTTTAAACAGTTGCTAAGCCAACTTAAAGGAAATTTAGAAGAAGAAAATCGACATCTACTAGATCAAATTCAGACATTAATGCTACAGAACAGAACACTTTTGGAGCAGAATATGGAAAGCAAGGATCTTTTTCATGTTGAACAAAGACAGTACATGTAGGTACCAAATAATTTTGCACTCTGAAATATGTTACTCATGATTTTATCATTGCCATACCCAGTGGCAGAGAAAATTCATGCTAATTTTTATTGATTTTCAACATTATTATTTCAACAAATATTTTTGAGTGCTTATATTCCAGGCACTCTCCTAATAATCAGAAATACTATCATGAAAACACATGAATCTTGCTCTTAAGAAATTAGTAATATAAAGTGAGAAATACAAATAAACATTTAAATACAGTAATTCTATAATGGAAGTATATGTAGGAGGCCATAGAAACAGCACATATAGGGGCAGGAGTATCTTAGTCTGGGAGAGGCAAGGTGAACTTTCCAAAGATGAGACTTGAGCAGAGACTTACGGATTCAATAGGAGTTTGCTTGAGGAGGCATACCAGCCCAGGAGAGCTGCAATACAAAGACATGGAGGTGTGATGAAAGTATGTTGTGGTGTGGTATAGGACCTAAAAATTAATTGTTCTTTCTGGAGCAAAACTGAGGAAAGGAGTGGTGCAATAGAGAAGTGGCTAAACAGTCAGGACCCAGTTTACAAAGGTTGTTCTATGCCATACAAAGGAGTTGAGATCAGGCTGCAAGACGTGTGAAAGAGAATTGGCAAGGCTTAATTATTGGTAAATTGTGTCTCCAGAGAATTAAACAATCTATTAACACTCAGATTTGGGCCTGTGCGGCCCAGTGGGTAGTCTTTGTATTACCACACGATGATTCATCTTTACTCAATAGATCTCTTTGCCCCACAAATGAGAAGCACCACAGTATAATAGAAATAACACAGATGTTGAAATCAGACAGCTTCTAATTCATGTCCCAATTCATCCACTCACTAGCTATGTGACCATAGAGAAGTCACTTCATTTCTTTGATCATTAGTTTCTTCTCTAAAATAGAGATGACACTTACTTTCCAGATTATTCAAGGAGTACATGAAGTAGTATGTCTGTGCCTTTCAGACTTGATGTACATAAATAGCCAGGGCACATGTGAAACCAGGATACATCATACATTTTTCTGAAGCACCAGTCTTACCAAAAAATTTCAGGCAGGGAACATTATTTCTTTATTAATACACAGGTGTATCATGGAACAAAGGCAGAAATTGTGTAAACTTTCAAAGTAAATGTAAAACCTCAAAGAAATTTCACATTTGTGGCTGGACACCTTGGGCTCCACCTTTAGTCCTTTTAGTCCTTTCTGGGGTATATATTCCTTTACTTGCTTTCAAAAGAAGCCTTGTTTTAGGTTAAGAAGCTTTGAGTATATATAAAACTTTTGACATTTGAGTCTCCTGTCCCTTAAGCAGAGGCATTATCCAAAGCTTTGTTGTCTTAACTATTCTGACCGTTGGTGACTAATACATTTCCAGGTGAAAGTGCTTGTGTCTAAATAGTTGACTTCCAAAGATTTTTATCTATTATGACTTACTGAATTTAAATTACAAATACCCATCTTGCATGTCAGACATTTCTAGCTAAATGCCTCTGTCATATGGTCCTAGCAGGATGGCAGTGGACAGGTAGTACTGAGATTTTGGAGGTTCTTAATGATATTTCAACCAGTAAAAGGAAAAACCAACTGGGAACTATGGCCTTGTTTACAACTTTTCAAACGTCAACTCTTCTGCGGGCCTCAGATCCAAGCAGTTGGTGAATAATAAATGTAGGCTGTGTGCTGTTTGTGCCGTGGTATAACTGTTGGCAATATCTGTTCACAAGGCATCTTCTACAGAATCTCTCGAGTTAGTTCCTCCTAGTCTCCACCACTGTAATTCAGCCTTCCCTCTCAAATAGACTACCCCATTAGCTCCATTAGCTTCCTGAATGTTTTCTTTTTTTTTTTTTTTTTTTTGAGACGGAGTCTCGCTCTGTTGCCCAGGTTGGAGTGCAGTGGCCGGATCTCGGCTCACTGCAAGCTCCGCCTCCCGGGTTTACACCATTCTCCTGCCTCAGCCTCCCGAGTAGCTGGGACTACAGGCGCCCGCCACCTCGCCCGGCTGGTTTTTTGTACTTTTTAGTAGAGACAGGGTTTCACCGGGTTAGCCAGGATGGTCTCGATCTCCTGACCTTGTGATTCGCCCGTCTCGGCCTCCCAAAGTGCTGGGATTACAGGCTTGAGCCACCGCGCCCGGCCGCCTCCTGAATGTTTTCTTATCTCCAGTCCTTTTTTTTTTTTTTTTTCCCGGTCTTGCTCTGTCAGCCAGGCTGGAGTGCAGTAGCGCAATCTCAGCTCACTGCAAACTCCCCCTCCCGAGTTCAGGCGATTCTCCTGCCTCAGCGTCCCGAGTAGCTGGGACTACAGGCAAACGCTGCCGCACACTGCTAATTTTTGTATTTTTTGTAAAAACAGGGTTTTGCCACATTGGCCAGGCTAGTCTCAAACTCCTGAGCTCAAGTGATCCACCTGCCTCCACCTCCCAAAGCACTGGAATTATAGGCCTGAGCCACTGCGCCCTGCCTTATCTCCAATCTTTCTGATATATCCTATTCCATCATTGGGTTAAAGTACTTTAAACAAAGATTTCTTACCACTTTGTAATGAAACTTGGAATACTTCTGATTTCCTACTGAGCAGAATCTAAAACCAAAACTCTCCCTCACTACTTCGTCTCAGCCTATAACGTTCAAGCTAAACATAACTTAGCATTTTTTTAACTTCCTACACTACACCAACATATAATTTAGCATTCTTATCTTTCCTTTTCAGCCTATCTAATAATGGCCTTTTTCTTCATGGGGATTTATTTCATGATCTAAGATGGATATATTTACCTTCCTGTTGTACTTGCACAGTATTTTATTTTGGTACTGCTACTTCCTTGGATTATATAGTCATTTTATATATATATATTTGTGTGTGTGTGTGTGTATATATATATATGTATACATACAAACGATATATGTTATATTTATGGATATATCTTCTTTCTCCTATATTATAAACAAAGCTATTTATTATTCATCTTCATATATACCTCATGCCTTCCTCATTGTAAATGATCACTAATGTTTCTTAAGTAAATAGTATTCTTTAGCATTGTGGGGTTTTCTTAGAGACATTATTTTGGTGATCTTTGATGTTTATATAGTAAATACTACTGAGAATATAAAAATGAGACTAGGATGTGATGGCTCATGCATTGCTGGAGTCAGGAAATGATTCTCTACAAGTAAATCAAGCCTAAGTAATTCTGCCGAAAAGAAAAAAATCTATTTGCATGAACATGTGTTTGCAGGATTAGTCATTATATCTATAATTATAAGCAAACTATCCAAATATTTTTATTTTTTGCTAATATAAATTGTAATAGATCACCTTTCTTCCAAAAAGGAAAAAAGAAGTTGTAAATTTTTGAAAAAGGAGAAACATGGAAAAATTCCCATTGTTAACTACCTGATAAAATCTTAGTTGCCAACCATGGTATCTGTTTTTTTTATGTTTTGGGGAGAAGTTAGATCACAGTCACAAAATAATTTAATATTCATAGCTTTACAAAATATGATGCCTGTCCTAAAAGGTAATTTTTATTTTTATAGTGATAAGTTAAATGAATTAAGACGTCAGAAGGAGAAATTAGAAGAGAAAATTATGGATCAATACAAATTTTATGACCCATCTCCTCCTAGAAGGTACCATTAACCAAATTTTATGAATTCTTGTTTTGAAAAAAAACTGTACGTTATTTCTAATATTGTGATGACTTCTAATTTTGTGAAGGATTTGTATGTTGAATTTTAAACTGATAACAATTTTTAAAATTCTGTTAGGAGAGGCAACTGGATTACTCTAAAAATGAGAAAATTGATAAAGTCTAAGAAAGATATTAATCGGGAACGCCAGAAATCTCTAACATTAACACCTACCCGCTCAGACTCCAGTGAAGGATTTCTTCAGCTCCCTCATCAAGACAGTCAAGATAGTTCTTCAGTAGGTTCAAACTCTTTAGAAGATGGCCAGACCTTGGGGACCAAGAAAAGCAGCAGTGAGTGCTTAAACTCTTTAAACATGGTATTGATTTAGAATCCTTTCTAAAGATTTTTTAAAACTTCAATAGTCCTTTGGGGGAATAGTCGGATGAGTGGCATTTATTTTTAATTTCATATTATAAAATTAATTGTGTACTGCATTATTATACAGCCACACAATTTTCTGAGGTAAATCATACACAGATATACTATCATTTGGCCAGAGGGGTAAAATATTGCAGAAAGAAAGTTGAAATAAGAGCTGGAATACCTCTGCCACTTGCTATTTCTGTTAATATGGGCAAGCCTTTTACCTTTGCTTCATACTTCACAGAACAGTTGCAAGGAGCAAGTGAGAAATATGAGATGTCATTTTCATAATTATGTATAACTTAATCAGAATAATAAGGCATTTTATAATGAAGTTTCTGCTCGTATACTTTGATGGTGTCACATTGGAACACAGTTACATTTGGGGAAGCAAAGAAAAATAGGTATGAATTTGAAGGGGTGTTATTCAATGATTTAGAAATTACAGAAGATTAAGAAAATTATTGAAGGATTGCTTGGTAAGGGATCTACTAAAATAGAGAGGTGCTGGCGGGCACGGTGGCTCACACCTGTAATCCCAGCACTTTGGGGGGCTAAGGTGGGTGGATCACCTGAGGTCGGGAGTTCGAGACCAGCCTAACCAACATGGAGAAACCCCATCTCTACTAAAAATACAAAATTAGCCAGGCGTGGTGGCTTATGCCTGTAATCCCAGCTACTTGGGAGGCTGAGGCCGAGATTGCACCATTGCACTCCAGCCTGGGCAACAAGAGCGAAACTCCGTCTCAAAAACAAAATAAAAAAAGGAAAGAAAATACAAAATTAGCCTGGTGTGGTGTTCTGCACCTATAATCCCAGCTACTCAGGAGGTTGAAGCAGGAGAATCACTTGAACCTGGGAGGTGAAGGTTGCAGTGGGTCAAGATTGCACACTGCACTCCAGCCTGGGTGACAGAGCAAGACTCCATCTCAAAATAAAAATAAAATAGAGACGTGGGGGCCAGTCACAGTGGCTCACGCACGTAATCCCAGCACTTTGGGAGGCCAACGCAGGAGGATCACATGAGGCCAGGAGTTCAAGACCAGCCTGGGCAACATAGTGAGACACTGTCTCTATTATTTAAAAAAATTAGGCCGGGCACAGTGGCTCATACCTGTAATCCCAGCACTTTGGGTGGCCGAGGTGGGCGAATCACCTGAGGTCAGAGTTGGAGACCAGCCTGACCAACATGGAGAAACCTGTCTCTACTAAAAATGCAAAATTAGTCGGGCGTGGTGGCGCATGCCTGTAATCCCAGCTACTCGGGAGGCTGAGTTAGGAGAATCGTTTGAACCCAGGAGGCGGAGACTGAGGCTGAGATTGTGCCATTGCATTCCAGCCTGGGCAACAAGAGTGAAACTCTGTCTCAAAAAAAAAAAAAAAAAAATAGTTGAAGAGATAAACATTTGTATATAAACTTGTGATGTAATTTTTTATTACAAATGTAGGCCGGGCGCGGTGGCTCAAGCCTGTAATCCCAGCACTTTGGGAGGCCGAGACGGGCAGATCACGAGGTCAGGAGATCGAGACCATCCCAACATGGGCTAACATGGTGAAACCCCGTCTCCACTAAAAAATACAAAAAACTAGCCGGGCGAGGTGGCGGGCGCCTGTAGTCCCAGCTACTTAGGAGGCTGAGGCAGGAGAATGGCGTGAACCCGGGAGGCGGAGCTTGCAGTGAGCTGAGATCCGGCCACTGCACTCCAGCCTGGGCGACAGAGCGAGACTCCATCTCAAAAAAAAAAAAAAACAAAAAACAAACAAACAAACAAAAAAAAAACAAATGTAGAAGTACCACATTATAATATGCGCTATACAATTACAACCTTTTAATTTCATTACTAGTATGCTTAAACAGTAAAAGCAAAGTAAAAGCTTTGGAAGTATATTCCAAGAAAATGAGAAAATTTTTTTAAAGATGTCTTAAGAAGTTGACTACTATCAAAGTTCTTACAAAATATGTGAACAGGATACTTTTAATCCTCTCACACTATCGCCAATGTCACTAATTGAACACACACACACACACACTCTCCATTCTTTTGAAATAGCAGGTAAATGCAACTGCTGCTTCTCCCAGAGGTAGACTCTCCAAATGGGCAGTTCTCAAAACACTCAAAAAACTATTCACAGTGTTTTGGCTTCAGGTGAATTATCTCTGAAAACATAGTATTTTAGGGTATAGCATATTAGGCATTAATTATGGGCTATAGGACGGGCGCAATGACTCACGCCTGTAATCCCAGCACTTTGGGAGGCTGAGGCAGGTAGATCACTTGAGGTCAGGAGTTGAGGACCAGTCTGGCGAACATGGTGACAACCTCCTCTCTTCTAAAAATCCAAAATTAGTCTGGCATGGTGGCGTGCACCAGCTACTCAGGAGGCTGAGGCAGGAGAATCGCTTGAACCTGGGAGGTGAAGATTGCAGTAAGCCAATATTGCACCACCGCACTCCAGCCTGAGTGACAGAGCGAGACTTCCTCTCAAAAAAATAAAATAAAATTATGGGATATATTTCAGAATGCAAGTATAGCAGTCTAAAAAGTAGAATCCATAGGTAAGCAACAGAAAAAGTCATACACATGTACATTTGTGTGTATGTGTGTCTATATATAAACACACACACGTATATATATGTACATATATGTGTATGTATATATACATATGTGTATGTGTGTATGTGTGTGTATATATACACACATATATGTCTCAAGAAAGCAGTTTTATAATTCTATATCCCCACATAAAATTATGGTTACCCTGGGTCTTTTGCTGTCTGGTTTTGTCCACCAAGTAAATCTACATAAATCCTCCAAGTAATCACTGTTTTAGAGAGATCAAGTTTTCTTTAAAAGGTGGCAGATAAGTTAATTTTATCTGTTATTTTTGGATATAAAATATCTGACATCTTACTTAATAAGAAATGGGGCCGGGCGTGATGGCTCATGCCTGTAATTCCAGCACTTTGGGAGGTTGAGGCGGGCAGATTACGAGGTCAAGAGATCGAGACCATCCTGGCCAACATGGTAAAACCCCACCTCTACTAAAAATACAAAAATTAGCTAGGCATTGTGGTGTGCTCCTGTAGTCCCAGCTACTCAGGAGGCTGAGGCAAAAGAATCGCTTGAACCCAGGAGGTGGAGGTTGCAGTGAGCCAAGATCGTGCCACTGCACCCCCAACCCTGTGCCACTGCACTCCAGCCTGCACGACAGGAGCGAGACTCCATCTCAAAAAAAAAGAAATGGTAATAGGTATACTTATTTTTTTTTTTTTAAGGAAGATTTTTTTTTAAGAGATGGGGTCTTACTCTGTTGCGCAAGGTGGAGTGCAGTGGTGTAATGATAGCTCACCGCAGTCTTGAACTTCTGGATTCAGGGGATCCTCTTGCTTCAGCATCATCCTCCCAAATAGCTGGGACTACAGGAAAACAGCACTGCACTGGCAATTGTTGTTTTATTTAATTGTTTTTTTGAGACAGGGTCTCACTTATTATGCCCAGACTGGTCTCAAACTCCTGGCCTCAAGCGAACCTCCAGCCTTGGTCTCCCAAAGTGCTGGGATTACAGGCATGAACCACTGTGCCTGGCTTTAAAGAAAAGAAATGTCAGTTCAGATATAAGCATACACAAGAAAGGCACAAAAGTCTTTTTTGAAGTCATCTTGTCTGTTTTAAGTATAAATCTGTCATCATTTCATATTCTCTGCTGAAACATCCAGAATAAGAATCAGAAGGAAGTGATATTCTCCTTTCCTACAATTGTTCAGTTTTAGAATTTTTAAAATAAACCCAAAACCCAACAAATACTAATGTTCCCTTAATTTCAGTATGCTTTGGGAAATGAACATTGTATATGTACAAACTCATTACTATAAGAAGAATCATTTCTTCCTGACAAATATAAAACTCCTTTTATACTGTTCATTTTGGAAGAGTATCTGTCAGTAAAGCAGTCCTTAGAAAAAAAATTAAAAACAGAAAAAGAAATAATTTAAAAGTAAACAAGACAACATATGCATGCTGCAACCACTCAGCTTTGTTTTATCTAAGTGTCCATTTTTATATTGCTTTCAGTTCATTTCTTTTTAATCATTGAAAACAGCTGTGTTTACTAAGCTTGAAAAGAAATAGGTCAAACTAAAAGCTTAAGTGAATCATGACTGCTCCTAATAGCAATGAAACAGGTTAAAGAGCTATATGTCCATTGCACTCTCTTTAATGAATGATACTTGTCAGTTTGTCAAAAGAACTTTGATTATTTACACGATGACAGCAAACACTGAGAAAGAATGTAGTTATTAAATAGACAGTGTATAATATGTTTTTAGGTCTTTATGCAAATTGTTTTTCCTAATTCCTAAATTACATTTCTAAAAAGATACAATCATTTTTTATAGTTAACAGTGTATAATATGTTTTTAGGTCTTTATGCAAATTGTTTTTCCTAATTCCTAAATTACATTTCTAAAAAGATACAATAATTTTTTATAGTTAAATATTACTAAAATGTGACTTAAGAATGGTTAGTGACTCTAGTGAACGTTTTTATTTTTGTCCTAATGACTCCTATATTTTAGTGATAATCCTTTTATTCACAAAATCAAATTCCTTCAAAAGCTCTTCAAAATATCTAAAAAATGTTATACTTTTCTCTCGTTTTTTCTTGCTTTGGGGTACCTCCTTATTTTTTAGGTTTATTGGAGCTTATTGCTAATGCTTATTTCTACTATCTAAATACTCTTTTTTTCCCCTCTTTCCCTCAACCAATGTTTTGTAAAATGAACTTAATGTGATTGTTTATTTAATCTTTAGAAATACTTTGGTCAAAAGAATGTTTATTTCAGTGGTGCTGCTAAATAATGCATCAGAATCCAGTTTAAACCAAGAAGGAATTTATTTTCTTTATTAAGGTGTAATAAACTAATGAAAGGTTTTTTCGAGTGTTTTTGTTTTGTTTTGTTTTGAGAGAGGGTCTCCTTCTGTCACCCAGGCTGGAGTGCAGTGGCGTGATCATAGCTCACTACAACCTTGAACTCCTGGGCTCAAGCGATCCTCCTGCCTCACCCTCCAGAATAGCTGGTGCTCACCACCACATGGCTAATTTTTTGTAGAGATGGGTTCTCGCTCTGTTGCCCAGGCTGGTCTTGAACTCCTAGGCTCAAGCGATCCTCCTGCTTTGGCCTCCCAAAATGCTGGGATTGCAGGCAGAAGTCGCCATGCCTCGAAATCTTAAAGTTTTTTAAGATTGTTTTAAATATCTCCTGGGCACCCTAATTTTTGTTGCTTTATAATAATAAAATACTGTGGTAGAAGGTGCATTTTCCTAAGTTATTTTTGTTTTCCAAAATAAATATTTTAACTAATGTTTTAAAAGTTAAAGTAGCTAAAATAGAGACTTCAAAAGCCTTGTACATTTTCATCATGTAGACTCTGTGAACCACCAATAGCCTTCATTTTAAAGGTTTACCTTTACAACTTAACTAGGAAAATTGATCCCTGCATAAATAATTCTAGTCAGTTCCTGTTTTTATAGGACTGTAACCAATCCAAACTTTAAAAGTATATGTTCCTCAGGCTGGGCGTGGTGGCTCACGCCTGTAATCCCAGCACTTTGGGAGGCAGAGGTGGGTGGATCACCTGAGGTCGGGAGTTCGAGACCAGCCTGACCAACATGGAGAAACCCCGTCTCTACTAAAAATACAAAATTAGCCGGGCATGGTGGCGCATGCCTGTAATTCCAGCTACTAGGGAGGCTGAGGCAGGAGAATCGCAGGCGGAGGTTGCGGTGAGCCAAGATCGCGCCATTGCACTCCAGCCTGGGCAACAAGAGTGAAACTCCGTCTCAAAAAAAAAAAAAAAAAAAAAAAGTATATGTTCCTCATCATTGTCTTCAGTGCTTTTCCAAGTATTTTAAAATATCAGAGTACATATTTCATATTTCATTATCACTCAGCAGCATGAGAATAATAGCCTTAATATAGCATACATAGCTAAAACTCAAACATTCATTTCTGTCCTTAATTTCAACATTTAACTCCCATCTGTTCTTCTCCCTTTTTTCTTTCATTTCCCTGTTTCTGTTTTTCCTCATGCTCTGACATTAAAGTGGTTGCACTGAAAAGACTGCCCTTTTTGAGGAACAGACCGAAGGATAAAGACAAAATGAAGGCCTGCTACCGTCGTTCCATGTGTAAGACTTTATGACAGTTCAGCTTCTTTCAACTGACTACACTGGCTTTCATTACTAATTTTTCACTAACCTTTCTCTGGACTGTGCCAATTTCCTTATTTTGCAGAGGTCAGTCTTCCTCTAATATAAGGAGCTGGAAGAATTTTTTTTTCAAGTGGCACTGAATTTGTATTATGTATATGTCCACTTATACATATACATGCATATTTCTAGTCATACATGTAACTTACTCGTAAATTTCCAGTGCTTTCTAAAAATTGGCAGAAAAAAACCCTCTTTATGCCATAGAGATTTTTTTTCCCAAAGAAGTTTACTTAAGGAGAATATAACAAAACTTTTAGTATTAGAAATTAATTTCCTTTAATGAACCAGATTAATTAAATAAATAAAATGGCCAAAAACCCTTGAAAATGCTTGTCATTCTTTAAATAATAATATTCTGGATTTTCTTTTTTTATGTGGCATGGGTAATTACATAATCACATTAAGTGTCTGTCACTTTGGATATCATCTCTTTCAGGTTTTTATTGAATGGTATACTTATTGAGTCATAAAATGAGTAATTTCTTCAGTAACCTGCTCTGACCAAGGACTTTCATTTTCAATAATGATGCTATATAAGAACTGCTCTTCATCTTACCTTTATCTATTCCATTTTTGTCACCACAAAACCACATTATGAAGGCTGCTAATTAAAGTTTTAGCACATTGCTGCGCAATAGCATGGCAGTCGTACTTAGTAAAATTCCTTTCCTCTGTCTTTTAAAGGGGGTGGAGGTGGGATAAAAGTATTTATTGAAATTTATCAGCCTTTGGCCTACTCATTTCATTCAGCTGAATGCATGTCATAATTTAAATGAACATTTGGTTATAATTTTTTATGTCCATTTGCATTAATTCATAGACAAAAACCACAGTATTTATACTACAAAATAGAAATACAAACAAATACATTAACCATGCTGATTCATTTGCTTTCATTTGCATCCCAGCCATGAATGACCTGGTGCAGTCCATGGTCCTAGCAGGACAGTGGACAGGTAGTACTGAGAATTTGGAGGTTCCTGATGATATTTCAACGGGTAAAAGGAGAAAAGAATTGGGAGCTATGGCCTTCTCTACTACAGCCATCAACTTTTCAACTGTCAACTCTTCTGCAGGCTTCAGATCCAAGCAGTTGGTTAATAATAAAGGTATAGGCCGTCTGCTATTTGCACTGTGGTGTCACTGTTGGCAACAAGAATTTTAATTTGACTTTTCCCTGTGTACTTTTTTAAAAAAAGCAACAACCTGAAATAATTATCAAAACATGATTTGTATTGGATTTGGAGGAGCTTTCAAATCATTTTAAAAATTTTAAACATTATACAAATAACTAAAATCTTTTCCAGGCCTCCTTTCATAATAAACAGCTAATGAATTCACAAGAAAAGGAGAAGTAAACCAGGTAAAGAGTGATAAAAGAAGGCAATGCTAGTTTTCTAAAAACTAAAAGCACTACAACTTTCAACAGAACTACCTAGAACCACCCAGGCTCTTGTTTTGCTTTGCAGGGTCAGAGGGGAGATTGTTTCATTGCTTTTGGTGTTTTCCCTAGGCAAGTCAACTCTCATTAGAGTTGCCATTTTTCTTATTCCTAGTTCCAGTTTCTGGTTGAGTCTATGAAATACGTTAAGTCAAGCTGTATTATACATGATTGAAAAACAATTTCCATATTCTGTGTAAATAAAATTTTATAATGGTTTTTTATTGCAAAAATATCTTTATATCCATTTTGCTATTTTATATAGATACTACGTCCTTTGAAGACATAAGTCCACAAGGTGTTAGTGATGATTCTAGTACGGGATCAAGAGTTCATGGTAAGATAATGAACTTTATTTAGAGAGTACACATTAAATACAGAATGGGAATGCTAGGACTCTTGCACTTAATAGGTGAATGTGGCATTGCCAGCAAGCATGTTTTCTCTATCCTGCATCTCTTAGTTACCTCTACCATTTCTTCAAACCTAATACTCCCTTCTGCCTCTTTTAAGATAATTGCTTCATCTAAATATTCTCTATTTTAGTCAAGGTCATTTATAAAGTATGCCTGCACAGTCTTCAAAGGTAATTTTGTTACCATTTTTGTATAAGGTTAAAGTTATAAGAGTTACATTTTGCCATTGGTTTAAAATGCCAATTTAAAATACTAGTTTAAAATATTAAAAATATTTGTTTTAAAGGATGAACTTTAAGAAACCAATTTTTGGGCCAGGGACAGTGGCTCATGCCTGTAATCCCAGCACTTTGGGAGGCAGAGGCATGCAGATCACCTGAGGTCAGGAGTTCAAGACCAGCCTGGCCAACATGGAGAAACCCCATCTCTACTACAAATACAAAAATTAGTAAGGTGTGGTGGCAGGCACCTGTAATCCCAGCTACTTGGGAGGCTGAGGCAGGAGAATTGCTTGAACCCAGGAGGCAGAGGTTGCAGTGAGCCAAGATTGTGCCATTGCACTCCAGCCTGGGTGACAGAGTGAGACTCTGACTCAAAAAGAAACCAATTTTTGGGCAATGTTGAGTATTTCAGATTTTTCCATTTCTGTCTGGAAAATCCCAGCCTCCCAAGTAGCTGGGATTACAAACTATTAGCAATAAGTGGATAACATGTTAAAGGAATTTTAATGTAAGCAGGGTTTTAAGAGTTAGCATAGGGCAGTGTTAACTATACAGTTGTTTCCCTTGTTACAGATAGGAATACAGGACATTAACTGTATAGATGCTTGTATTCCTCCTCTTCTTGACATATCTGCAATGTGCAGAGTTCCTTGTCTGATCTTTTGTAAGTGACCCAATCAGTAGCATTTTGGGGGATCTGGGGGGATATGTCATTCTATTCAACTAAAACACTCCTGGCATATCCATTTAGAACTCATTTTCAAATCTAAGTATGCACTTTATCCTCCTCTTTGAATCTCAACTATTGTTTCAGAAGTGTCCTGTTCTAACATGTCTCAATGAACTATCTGGAAATTTGCTTTCTAATCTGTGGGCATGCTCATCTTGTGAAAGTATGCATGATTGCTTCTTCAAAGCATTCTGTAATCAGAATGTAAAAGCTCATCAGCAGCATCATCAGCTAGAAGTTTTATCACACCGTCTCCTGGTTTTTTCATTTAGCTTCAAGACCAGCCAGCCTTGATAGTGGCAGAACATCCACTAGCAATAGCAATAATAATGCTTCACTACATGAAGTCAAAGGTATGCTGTAGGTAAATTTATTAATGCACTCCATCCATTTCCAGTATTTAAAGGTGGGAGATGGGATGAAGTTTCTGGGGTAAAGCATGAAATCCAAATCATCTATGTTTGGAACATAGTTGTTTGGAACATTTTATACTTTTCACATTGTAATACAAATGTATTTCAATGTATACAAATGTAAAAACAGGAGCAGTTATTTAGTTTCAGTTTTTCATCTTCACAGATAAAAGTCTTATGGTAATATTTATACTTCAAAATTATCTATAGGTCCTTATTTTACTGACATTTTTTCTTTGACGTGAAAATGATTGTCCTTCATTTTCTTATGATGCATGGACATTGAACTCACATTACTCATATTTTAGAAATATGTTTGACTTAATTTATCCACAAAATAAGGGACGGATTTTGTGTTTAATTTGAGAAACAACTATTTGTGTGTGTGTGTGTGTGTGTGTGTATAAAACAAGAACTATATGAATGCATTTGGCTCATGTAAGGAATTATTTCAAGATTTGTTTTCTTAATGTTTACATATGCATTCCAAGGTGAGGTATTTAAGTAAATGTCTGGAAACCTTGACTGATAACTTTTTCCTCAAAGATATTCTGTCTACTAAGATTCTGGAAGTTGTTTGTTTGTTTTGAGATGGAGTCTTACTGTGTCGCCTAGGCTGGAGTGCAGTGGTGTGATCTCCGCTCACTGCAACCTCCGCCTCCTGGGTTCACGCCATTCTCCTGTCTCAGCCTCCCAAGTGGCTGGAACTATAGGTGCCAACCACCACCACAGCCAGCTAATTTTTTGTATTTTTAGTGGAGACAGGGTTTCACCATGCTGACAAGGCTGGTCTTGAACTCCTGACCTCAGGTGATCCACCTGCCTCGGCCTCCCAAAGCGCTGGGATTACAGGTGTGAGCCACCATGCCTGGCCTGGAAGGTTTTCTTTTCTTTTCTTTTTTGAGATGGGTTCTCACTGTGTCACCCAGGCTTAGAGTGCAGTGGTACTATCTCAAATCATTGCAACTTCCACCTCCCAGACTCAAGCGATCCTACCACCTCAGCCTCCCGAGTAACTGGGACTGCAGAGACCCATGCTACCATGCCCAGCTAGTTTTTTTGTATTTTTGTTAGAGACAGGGTTTCTAACATGTTGCCCAGGCTTGTCTCGAACTCCTGAGCTCAAGTGAGTCACCTCATCCAGCCTCTGAATTATTTAACCAACATATCATAGTTATTCTCTGTACTCCAGAATTGTCAGGTTACAAAGAATGCATTTGTTTTGTTCCTTTTTGTATTATAAAATTATTTTGTCTCAGTTGTAATTTTATTTTATCAGTTAATGCTATGACATTAGTACAGTGATCTGAAATACCTAATTTTGAGGTGGGATTTTTAAAAAATTTTTATCATGTTTTTCAGATTTATTTGTTCCTTCCCCACTCCCACTACTTCATTTGACTAGCCTTAAAAGAAATAAATTATTTAATTAAAAATGTTTTTACATCCAGTAGAAAAATGTAGTCTGAAAATACGATTTTTTTTCTGATTTGAAAATTTAAGAAACTCTTACTTTTGTAAAATATTACATAACTTGAGCCAAATTCTTTCGTGGCCCACTTTACTCTCTGTGACTGGGAAACCATGGAAAGTTGCATTTTCTGTTTTGATGTACAGTTTGTTAGTGATCAAATCAGTACTCTTAAGGAACACCAAGATTTGAGGGAGTTTTATTCTAGAACTAGCTAATTTGCATTTTATATAGTTGCTAATGTCAACTGAGTCTTTTAAGGTTATATAGGTACCATATCAACAGTGGACAGCAAGATGATCAAGACTTTTAAAAAAGAATAAAGCACTACATATTTGATTTTATACTTTTACTGAAATGTTGTAAGTAATTGCTTCATGTCTTTATTTAACTTTTCTTATATGTATGCTATTTAAATTTTTTTAAATGTTTAAAGTTATTCATGTAGGATGAACAGAGAAGCCTTCAAGTAGTAATGAGGACTTCTTAGATAAGCAAAGAATTAAATTAGAATTTTCTGCATTTAGAACAGTTTCTGGTCTTAACATACTGAAATAATATAAAATTCACCTAATGAGCCAGGTATGGTGGCTCATGCCTGTAAGCCCAGCACTTTGGGAGGCCGAGGTGGGCAGATCACTTGAGGTCAGGAGTTAGAGACCAACCTGGCCAACATGGTGAAACCCTGTCTCTACTAAAATACAAAAATTAGCCAGGCATGGTGGCGCATGCCTGTAATCCCAGCCACTTGGGAGGCAGAGGCAAGAAAATCACTTGAACCCAGGAGGCGGAGGTTGTAGTGACCTGTGATCGTGCCACTGCATTCCAGCATGGGCAACAGAGTGAGATCCCATCTCAAAAAAAAAAAAAATGTGTGTGTGCGTGTGTGTGTGTGTGTGTGTGTGTATATATATATTTCATCTAATCATGTTCTTATCCTAAATTGTGAGGCATTTTATTTTATTTACTTTTATTTATTTCTTTATTTTTGAGACAGTCTCAGGCCAGAGTGCAGTGGTGCGATCTCTGTTCACTGCAACCTCCGCCTTCCAGGATCAAGCGATTCTCCTGCCTCAGCCTCCTGAGTAGCTGGGACTACAGGCGTGTACCACCACACCTGGCTAATTTTTTGTATTTTTAGTAGAGGCGGGGTTTCACCATATTGGCCAGGCTGGTCTCCAGCTCCTGACCTCGTGATCTGCCTGCTTCAGCCTCCCAAAGTGCTGGGATTACAGGCATGAGCTACTGCACCTGGCCTGTGAGGCATTTTATAACTGTTTGAACCTAACTTTTAAAAAAAAATGTATTATTCACTTATTTATTTATTCATTCATTTACTCATCAAATGTATTGAATGCTTTTTATGAGGCTCTGTTTAGGCTCTGTGTGTGGTAGTAAAAGCATATCTTTGCCCTTGTGGAGTTCACAATAGTTGTCAGTTTGACAAAATAAGGAAGCAGGCTATGGCAGACAATTGTTACACTGATAAAAGATTGACATTGTTTACTAAGCATTTCTAAATAAAGCTTGAAAGTAAATTTGGCTGTTCATATAATTAGGACACAGTCAACAAATGTTATTACTCATAAAGTATTAATCTCATTTCTATTATTGAAATCTCAACACCCCATTTACTCCAAAAGCAGGTGCAGTTAATAACCAAAGCAGGCCACAAAGCCACAGCAGTGGAGAATTTAGCCTGCTTCATGACCATGAGGCTTGGTCCAGCAGTGGTAGCAGTCCAATCCAGTACTTGAAAAGACAGACCAGATCAAGTCCAGTGCTCCAACACAAAATATCTGAAACACTGGAGAGTCGACATCACAAAATCAAAACTGGTTCCCCTGGAAGTGAAGTTGTTACTCTACAACAGTTTTTGGAAGAAAGCAATAAGCTTACCTCAATACAGGTTAGTTTTATCTATGATGACCTTAATTTAGATGAATACCACAAGTTAAATTTCTATAATTGAACTTCAGAGCCTTTTTTTTTTTTAAGTTAAGGAGTATTAAGAGATACCCACAATTATATATTGTACAGTCTGCTAAATCAGGAAAGTAAAAACATGGTACTATATTCACTAATCTGCTTTGAATTTTTTTTAAAACAGATAAAGTCCTCAAGTCAAGAAAATCTTTTAGATGAAGTAATGAAAAGTCTGTCTGTCTCTTCTGACTTTTTGGGAAAAGACAAACCAGTTAGCTGTGGTCTGGCCAGGTCAGTAAGTGGAAAAACCCCAGGGGACTTCTATGATAGATGGACAACTAAGCCTGAGTTTTTGAGACCTGGTCCTCGAAAAACTGAAGATACCTACTTCATTAGTTCTGCAGGAAAACCTACACCAGGCACTCAAGGAAAGATAAAATTAGTAAAAGAATCTTCTCTGTCACGACAATCAAAAGATAGTAACCCTTATGCCACTTTACCTCGTGCAAGCAGCGTGATCTCAACTGCCGAAGGAACTACACGAAGGACAAGCATCCATGATTTTTTGACCAAGGACAGTAGACTGCCTATATCAGTTGATTCATCACCAGCTGCTGCTGACAGCAACACTACTGCAGCATCTAGTGAGTACCATTTACACCAGTGGTCCTCTGATATACTTGACAGCCCAACACATACTATAGGTTCTTGTGCCCAAAATGATTTAGCTATAGACATGCCTGAGTCTCTATATGTGCGGGCTAGAAATTCAAGAACAGAAAGGTCACATTTTCTAAACCAAACTTTTGCCACGATTAAGATGCCTAGTGATGCATTCGGAATGTTGGCAAAAGATAGCATAGGGCCATTTACTGTGGCCCATTCATCTCAGCCGTTCTTATCCCTCAATACAGAATTAGTTAGTAACATAAGTGGGTTACCTCCTAGGCCAGTCACCAGAATAACTGACCAGGCTTCTGCCTTTTTGGATAAACCTGCACAGAAAGAAAATGAACAGTTTTCTGATCATCAGAACCCTAGTAACAGTAACCTGCAGTTTTCTATAAATAGCAACAATCTTGTCACTCCTGCATGCCTCTGTCCTGATGACACAGAAGCTGCATTGTTGGTTTCTGAGGATAATCAAACTGTTTGGTATGAATATGGTTGTATATGATCAAAATTGCACAATATAATATATTGATGTTATTTGATATACACTACTTCTCTAATATTATTTGAAAAGTTGCTGTTAACAAAATATCATTTGGCTAGGTTTATATTTTTTATTTAAAATTGTTGCACAGTGTTCAGCTGTACATGATGGCATGTATATTAATGTGAATGTGTAACTACACCAAAGTCTGCATGAAATATTAATTGCTTTGTCCATTTGCTGCATGCCTTTAAAAACCTTAACCATACATGCTCCTCCTTCACATTTTTTGTTGCCTGATAAGGTTGTTACTTTGATATCCAGAAGCATGTTAAAACAGTTGCATGCTGTCTTACTAAGAAGACATTTTCAAGTCATATTTGCTTTGTTGCTTCTGGAAAAAAAAAGTTCATTTTCTCCCTCCCTTTCTCCTCTTCCCACCCCTCACTTGCTCTTCCTCTCACTCCTTTTTTTCTTCCAGAATGTGTACTTTATATTGTACATGTACAATATCGGGAGGGAAAATGTAAAAAGATGTTTTCTTTTGTCATTTAATTAGGCCATCTGTCCTGTTTTAAAGAAAGAGTTAATAATTCAATACTTTATATAACAAATAGTAACTAATACCCATATTTATAAAACACTTTTCAGATTTAAAAGATTGTTAATACTTATAAACTTAGTGTTATTCTTAGAAAACCCCATCAAATTTAAATGTGATTTACACAGTGACTAGGAACATTTGGATTTATTGTTTCTTCTCTGCACTTTTCATCATCTGATAAATACAAGAGCTCAAGTAACTGTCTTTTTTTCAAGATGGCTTCTATACTTGAAATCAGTTAATACAATAGTTTTTCTAGTTCTTTTTTTTTTATAGAGTCAAAGAGAAATAAACCAAATTATACTGATTGTGTTGGAAATCTGTATTTTTACTTCTAATCAAAAAGGGTAGCAAGTTTACAAAGTGGTAATAATTGTTACTTCTATAATTAATCTATTATTAAATTATACATGTATGTCCTTAAAACAATTTTTAAAAATGAATAATCACACTAAAATGTAAAATTAGAGATCTTGTAACCACTTAAACAAGTATGTTTCTAGTAGAACAAATTTTAGAACTAAGAATGAATACAAACTCTTTAGCTTAAAAAAAAAAGAGAGAGAAAATATTTGTTAACTTTGACTCCAGTGCAAAGAAGTTTTATTTTTGTGTTCGCAGCACTTTTAAAGCAAATTAGCTAAATTTGAATCTCTAACTCCCAAAATGGCTAAAAACAAACCCATAACCCTGATCCATTTACTTCCAGAGGAATACATGTTAGCGTTCTCTCTGGAATGTTTTTTGCCATTTGGATTTAGCCTATATATTACTGATAATGACTCAGCCTGGCACCTGGAAGGAACGCCTTGAAATGTGACCATGTGGGGATGAAATTATATTATACTTGTTGTTATTGTATTAAGTTGTTATTAACTGGACCAAAGAAAAAATATGTAGAGAATATTTGCCTAATGAAATTTGTCTCCTTTATAATCATACTTTTTTTCTGATAGCTATTACAGAAAAAAGAAAAAAATGGTTCTGGTGCAGGTAATCAAATGAACACAATCAAAGGATTGTCATATTTTAGTACCACCTAATATACTTTTTGCATCCTTCTATTTTATTGTCAGTTACCTCCCAGTCAGTCTAACATTTCAAATGTATTTGGCGCTAATATTTTCCCTTTTGCTTTTTCATAAGCCAGTAATAAAACTTAATGGTAAACGTAGCTGAAATTAAATGGGGGCAATATATGACACAAATGTTATAATTAGTGTTATTTCTTTTCCATACTGAGTCAGATTATTTCACAGCTATTTCAACTGTTTAGATATCATAATTCTGACCATAACACTTTAAAATATATTTATTAATTCAAAATTCATTGAAAAATCACATGCTATGATATTAAAATTATATGATTATTTTACAAAATTAGACCTATAGGAAAGAACTGTTTACTACCCAAATAGCTATTGTATATATGCAGCATGTTTTCAAAAAAAAAAAAAAATACACTGTGCATGTAAGAGAAATATGTATCATGTCCATGTGTCCTGAGGACTGTTGGAAAATACAGTCTAGACTTCAGAAATCATCACCTGCTGTGGCGTCATAAAATTTCCCCAAAACAACACTACTTTTTTTTTTTTTTTTTTTTTTTAAGATGGAATCTCACTCTGTTGCCTAGGCTGGAGTACAGTGGCATGATATCAGCTCACTGAAACCTCTGCCTCCTGGGTTCAGGCGATTCTCCTGCCTCAGCCTCCCGAGCAACTGGGATTACAGGAGCATGCCACGATGCCCGGCAAATTTTTGTATTTTTAGCAGAGATGGAGTTTCACCATGTTGGCCAGGCTAATCTCCAATTCCTGACCAGCTTCCCAAAGTCCTGGGATTACAGGCGTGAGCCACCACGACTGCACAATGTTTTATCATAACATTTGGAATCAAATTTTTAGTGGTGGAAATACCTTAGAAATCATATGGAACCAATGTGTCCCAAACATTTAAGAAAAACAATACTTTCTGTAAGTGAAATCTTACATGGATGCCCCAAATTTTAAAAAACTAATTTCATTTAAAGTGAAAGTGAAGCAACTCTGACTCAGTTGAGCAGTTGCACTTATTTTCTCTAAGACACCTCCAGTTTTCCAAAGGATTATTTGTAAAACTATTCGAAGATTCAGTATCCTAATTTTATTAATGATGAAACTGGATAGCTTTCAGTATTCCTGGCCTACCTTTCTAGAAATTTTAAACATATTCTTATGCACTGCATCCTGTTTGACCAAAGCAATTTTAGCTATAACCATTGTAAGGAGGAACATTATTTGCCTATAAAATATGCATCAAGCCCTGGTTTTCTTAGTAAATAATACAAATATTTCATTCCAGATGGTTTTGCTACTACATGCAAGATTATGTTTAAAACTATAGGTGACCATTTAGTAAATAAACATAGTAAGGCTATCTGGCACTAAGAGGGGGGAAAATGTAATTGTTATAGTTTTTTTAAAAATTACAGCTTTCCTAGGAATATTACTTACAGCTTTAAAATATAAAAATCAATCTTTAAGTATTGAGATGCCTATGCGATTAATAATTTTCCCAGACAGTTATAGATTCCTTCTCCTTGCCCTACTCAGTGAAAGTGCATTTCTTATCTTCTGAATTGTATTTTGTTTCGTCTTTGACTAAATAATATGAAATGCTTTTCTCCTGCAGATGTGGACAAAGTACAAGAAAGCAGAAATTCAAAAAGCAGGTCTAGGGAGCAACAAAGCTCCTAATTCTATTACCCACTACATGACATGTGGGCCAAGTGGTGAGTTTCCTGCTTAACATGTAAATGAGATTAGTCTCATTTATACAAACTAACCAAATTAAGTGTGAAACGAGCACATTGCATTAACAGATGTAAATATTGCTTGCTTAATTCATTGACTTTCTGTTCTACTTACTAGTGAAGCAAGATTCGTTGGCTGCCATAGGTTTTTACTTGTCAGCGCAAGGAACAAGTTTTCTTTTTTTTTTTTAAGACTTTTTCTCACTTTAAATTTAATTTTACTAGTGAATTATGTTCTAGGAATTACTTTTTTAGTTTGAAGCCTTTTGTGGTAGGAATACAACTTCCCCACAGTTTTCTTGAAAATTAATGAGAATAAACTAAATGCCTATTCTATGATGAGCCACTCAAAAATTATCTCTGATTTTCTGTCATTCTCATTCTTATAGAAATATCTGGTGCATGCTGTTCTTATAGTGGCTGCTCTGTATTTTGTATCTCTCTCCAAGCTTTTCTTATATTTTCTTTCTTCTTTCTACCTTCCAACTAAATACAGAGAGAAAAGTGTCCTTCAGTTTCTCAGTATGAAGCCTTTATTTCTGAAGTAACAAGACACCTAGCAACTATAGGAATCATTTTTTAAAATCTTTAAGGAGACTTTTAACAGTCCTTCGTGAATAGAGCAGGCAAGAAATACAAACCTTCATTCCTTGAATCAAGGAGCACTACTGGATTCAACTGCCAAAATTTTTTAAAGGTTTTAGGACTTACTATACCTTGTACTGTTAAGATCTACTGAATAAAGGACGTTCTCTCGCTAAGGACCAAGTGTTTTAAGGTTAAGTGTTTAAAGAAGTACTCCAAGAACAATCTGCTTTTTTCATCATTTGTTTTATGAATTTATCCATGTTTGCTTAATGCTTCTGCTAAGTGTTAGCCAAAATCTAGCCATTTATATTTAGTTGTGTAAACCTAAATTAAATGCTGTAGTATTTTGTGGAATGTACTATATAGCAAGATACAGAGAAAGTTGTTTTGGCATGTCAGAGCCTTATTTGGTTAGCAGACTGCATGTGTTGGTACTTTTTTTTCTTAAAGCCAATTATTTTGATGCAAAAGAAATTCAGTTTATAAGATAAATCTGAAAAATCCATAACGAAATAGGAGTTATAAAAAATTTATAGTGATATTAATCTTTACATATTTCCCATTAAGCAACACTAAGCATACATGCGTTAATCCACGGTAAAAAGTGTTTTTCTGAAACTTTTTAGTAAGATGGTTTTCCAGCAAATGGCATTCCCAAGATAAAGCTGTTGTGCTTTAACTCATTTCTTTTCTTTGGTATTGGGTTATGTATGTGTGTGCATTTTTTTAACTTGAGAGCTGACTGTTGCTTAAGAAGTTTTCTTATGGCAAAAAGAATGTAAATAACTTACTATGATCTGCATTTTGCCAGAAACTCATTTATAATTAAGGCTATCATTTATTAATGACTTTTTTTCTCCTTTATAATATTACATTAAAGTTGATAATTGTTATTGGTACTTTTGAAATATTTGTATGCATTTGTTACCTTTAAACATTTGGAAGAAGCACAAAAAAATAGATTTAGTTAACCCAGGAAACATCAATTTTTTTAGTAGTTCCAATTTTATATCACAGTTTTATTTTCTTATGAAATCAAAAAATGCATTGATATTAATACAAATTCATTATTTAACATCAATATCAGAGTAATCTTCAAGGTCTGAAATGAGAAAGATACTGACTTTTTAAAATTTTAACAGTGTACTTCTTAGGCTTTCATTACCAGCTCTAAAGAACTTTTTGGAATAATTCCATATTCCGTAGTGTGTGGTTTATGAGTTGTGGGTTTCATCACTAACCCAGTAACCATGAGAAAAGTCTCTCTCCCTCTGTCTCTCTTTCTCTCTCTCTCTTTCTTTCATAGGCCAGTAGCAATGTTGTGTTCACAGTCTACTTTCCAAAAGACCATCAATAAAAAAGAGAGCATGTTTCAATTGAAATGGAACTTAAGAGAACTTGAACTTACTTACATACTTCAATGCCACCGATAACTTAGGTTTTACCACCAAATGCTGTTAACATTAAATCATTTTGAAACTCTTGGATGAAAGGTGCTATGTAAATGTAAATACAAAGGATTCTTACTAACATACAAATAATGCACAACAGAAATATTTAAAACCTATTCTGTAGACTTTGACACATCTCTCTCTGTCATAACTCCCTGGATTCAAGTAGCACATTGGTAATAGGTGTCAGAGCAGTCTAGAGACACTTGCATGTCAAAAAATGTACACTCATTTTTAGGTGGATAAAAGTAAACATAGAAATTATGTTATGGCTAAATACAGTAAGTGGGTAACTTAGATTTATATTAGCTAGCATCTAATTTGCACAACTAGAACACATCCCAGAACAATTACTGAAAAGCTGAAATTTAATGAGTGGTGAGGTAGCCCAATGAGGGCGAATGACATCACAGCTTGACTTCTCCAGAACACTAATATCTTAAAATAGAGAACATGCTGCGTTAAGGGCATTAGTGCTTCAAGCAGAAAATGCTGAAAAACAGCCTGTAAAGTACTGAATCTGAGTAGGCTGACCCTGAGAAGGGACAATTAAAGAGACAACCAAGGGAACACATTGAGACTACAAAAATATGAATAATCTCAATTATATTCATCACACTTTTTTCATACCATTTCAAGAAAAGACTAGATAAGAGTAACCACATGAATATTTTACTTTCTTCAATATACCTTGAGAAGCAAACTTTGTAGGAAGCCACTCTTCTCCCTTAAACTTCTGCCAAACAATAATAAAGTCAACTGGAAACTAATTGGAGCCGTTTTAACTGGGGCCTGACATGCTTTAAATTATCTGGCTCTATTCTAAATCAACACCTAAACCCCCAAGGAAACTGCAGAATCAATATGCAGGGTAATAGCTTTGGTTCAGAGCTCCAATAATGTGCTTCAGATCTGTCCATGTGGAAATGCTTTCATCCAAATTTTTAAATTGGTGGTTACCAAAGAGTTCACAAAACAGGTTTGTATGTAGCACCTTTCATGCAAGGCATGCTAAAAGCCTATTTTAAAATCACTGTGCATATTATAGAATTGTAGCCACCTCCCAATGAAGTACTACAGCCTGTGCTGTCTTAATGGTTTATGTCAGGAAATGAAAAAGATACTGTACCAAATCTGGAATTACAATGGGGAGTAATGTATGCTAAATGACTTTTGTATTTTAAGTTACTTTTTGTGAGTGGTGAATTTTTGTGTTTTTCTTTTCAGCTACACTTAGTCCTGAGATGTATTTTTTCTTTAAGTCTTGAATGAATACAAAAGGAGCCCATTTTATAATATAAACCTTGATGTACATGTTGAGATATTTGGACAATGAAAATGCCTTAAAAGGAATGCATATGGATAAAGTTGCACTTATAACACCCTTCAACAAAATCTGATTTTAAATTGTCTTTTTCTTTTCTATTAAGGGTTTTCTTTTTCAGTGTCTACTATTGTACTTATAACTGTTATTAAATACCAAATCAAATAATATAAAAGCTGTAACATTTCCTTTAAAACTAATGCTAATAAGGGATTTAGAATTGAATGGCAAAATGTTTATTACTTGGCAATACCTGATGTCAGTCACAGGCATCCAACTCATGACAAGAGATACCACTGTTTGTTTTTTAAAAAACATTTTTCATTTTGGTACTCCTTCAAAAATTAAGTTGGACTAACATTCACGTATCAAACTAATATAAAAAGAAATAAAACCAAGAGGTGATTTTTGTAACAACGGGTTAGTAATCATTTAAAAATGGTATCATTTCACCAAGTGTTATTTTGTTTCTTTCCGTTTTCCCTAGAGAACTATTGTCAGACATAACCGATGACCTTGTTTAATTGATTCTGTCATAACATTTTGTGATAAGTATTAGGGGTTTGGAGAGAAAGAGCGTCTGTCAGTTTTATCAGTCCCAAAATAGGTTTAAGTGTGATCTAATAGATTGCACAAATAAATCTCTCATTTTCACTTAGACTTTAGGAGACAAAGCAACTGGCCTCATCCTTGGGCAAGTCAGTTTTTCTGGGCCTGTTTTAACCACAAAGTGGGGAGGGCAATTAGACCAAACACCTAAGGTACTTAATTTATGTGTATTCATTAGTACCTTCATTTCATATGCAGAGCAACCTAAAACAGCTACTTTGTGTTAGAGATAGAATACAGAGTATGTAAAAATAAGAGGAACCTTAGAATAAAGTCCTTTTATTTTGCCTTTTAGTAACACAACTTGGTACAGATTAAGTACAATATTTCTACCAGATGGAAACTACTTTTTGAGTGATCAAACTTAGGAAAATGTGGTTCTTTTAAGAATATCCCATTTCAGGAAAACAAACAAACAAACAAAAGACCATCCCATTTGGTTGTACTAGAAGGAAATACTAGAATTTTCATGACCAAACAAGAACAGGAATAGCCTACATCAGATCCTCCCTCCACTAATGAAGGATTTTGTTCACATTTAAGTGAGATTTTTAAAATGTCAACTTTTCTGTTTTAGAGCTAGCTTTTATATAACAGATGACTCCAGATTTTCCTGAAATTTTATATTGTCTCAGATGCCATAACTGAAAGGGGATGAGTAGGCTGGGCATGGTGGCTCATGCCTGTAACCCCAGCACTTTGGGAGGCTGACGCAGGCAGAACATGTGGTCAAGAGATCGAGACCATCCTGGCCAACATGCTGAAACCCCGTCTGTACTAGAAGTACAAAAATTAGCTGGGTGTGGTGGCGCACGCCTGTAGTCCCAGCTACTCAGGAGGCTAAGGCAGGAGAATCGCTTGAACCCGGGAGGCGGAGGTTGCAGTGAACTGAGATCGCGCCATTGCACTCCAGCCTGGCAACAGAGCAAGACTCCGTCTTAAACAAAAACAAAAAAACTGAAAGGGGACGAGCAAAACTTTTAGTATAGACTGGAGGACAGAAGAAACTTGGACACGTGTGTTCACATTTCTTTCAGTTCTACTGTCTTAGCGTCCCAAGTAGCTGGGATCACAGGGATGCGCCACCACGCCTGGCTAATTGTATGTTCACATTTCCAACCTCTGAACAAAGACTAAACACATCCTTGTTTTGGGGGTGGGGGACAGGGTTTTACCCTGTCACCCTGGCTGGAGTGTAGTGGCAGGATCACTGCTCACTGCAGCCTGGACTTCCTGGTAATCCTCCCACTTTATCCTGTCAAGTAGCCGGGACTACAGTAGCCGGGACTACAGGCGCGGTTATTATTATGTGTTTTGTAGAGACAGGGTTTCCCCATGTTGCCCAAACCAGTCTCCTGGGCCCAAGCAATCTGACCCCACCTTTTGCCTCCCAAAGTGCTAGGATTACAGGCATAAGCCACCACGCCTGGCCCCAAATCCTTTTTAATAACAATGTATATTCCATTACCACATTTTTAAACGTAATACTTTGTTAAGACTAGTCAAGTGTAGTAGTAGAAGGGGAGGAAAGAGTGGAACAAGGAGTTCCATCTGTAACTGATTGAACAATCAGTTGAGATAACTTAATACCATCAGGCCAGCCTATAACTTTTTTTCTTTTTTCTTTTGAGACAAGAGTCTCACTCTGTCACCCAGGCTGGAGTGCAGTGGCGTATTCTTGGCTTACTGCACCCTCTGCCTCCTGGGTTCAAGCGATTCTCCTGCCTCAGCCTCCCAAGTAAGCTGGGAGTACAGGCACACACCACCATGCCCAGCTAATTTTTGTATTTTAAGTAGAGACGGGGTTTCAGTATGTTGGCCAGGCTGGTCTCGAACTCTTGAACTCAGGTGATCCACCCAGCTCAGCCTCCCAAAGTGCTAGTATTACAGGCGTGAGCCACTGTACCCGGCCTGTAACTTTAATAGTACAATGATTATGACATAATATATTCCACCCCTAGCTGTTTTTCTGGATTAAAATTTTGTAAAGATATATTTTCATAGAAAGTTAGCTTATTTTTCACTGGAAAAAAAAATCACTGGTTTATAAACAAACCCCAATAATGGAAAGTGTTTACCTTTGCCTTCATGTTTGTTTTAATTATCTTGCTAGGGAGTTCTTATTCTTTAATCCCTATTTCCCAAAAATAGCCACTATCAACAATTTTTTTTTTTAAAGACAGTCTCACTCTGTCACCCAGGCTGCAGTGCAGTGCTGTGATCATAGCTCACTATAGCCTTGACTTGGTGGGCTCAAGTGATCCAGCCTCCCAATATGCTAAGACTACATGTGTGAACCACCACACTTGTTTTATTTTTCAATTTTTTGTAGAGAGGGGGTTCTCTCACTTTGTTGCCCAGCCTGGTCTGGAACTCCTGGCCTCAACTGATCCTCCTGCCTCAGCCTCCGAAAGCAGAGATTACAGGTGGGAGCCACCACACCTGGCCTCAACAATAATTCCTATATTCCTTTTGATTTTTTCCCTGTATTATGCACACTATCATACTTTTATACATACTGTTTTACAACGTGTTTTTTTCAAGTACAATAAGCACCCTAAAGATGTAAGCTAGTTAATGTTAGAAGTGTTTTTAATTGTTGGAGGCATTCCTGTAATAAGTAGTTATCATGGGAGATTGAAAACTGTATCTCAGAGCTGACTAAAAGTACCTCCATACATCTTTTTAAAAAGAGCTCTTTTATAGGGCCAGTCACAGTGGCTCACACCTGTAATCCCAGCACTTTGGGAGGCCGAGGCGGGTGGATCATCTGAAGTTAGGAGTTTGAAACCAGCCTGGCCAACATGGTGAAACCCCATCTCTACTAAAATTACAAAATTAGCTGGGAGTGGTGGTGTGCGCCTGTAATCCCAGCTACTTCAGAGGCTGGGGCAGCAGAATCGCTTGAACCCGGGAGGCAGAGGTTGCAGGGAGCCAAGATCACACCACACCACTGCACTCCAGCCTGGGCGACAAGAGCGAAACTTCGTCTCAAAAAAAAAAAAAAAAAAAAAAAAAGCTCTTTTAAGATGAAATACTATATTCCTCCTGAAGTGGTTTAGATAGTCACCAAACTAAGTGTACCAAATATTCTTACACTTTCAATGCTTTTTATAAATTACAAATAAGAAAAACAGCTTTCAGAAAGAAATTTATTCTAAACATTGGCCCATTTAGTTGTTTTTATCAAAATTTAGTATTATGGGATCATGTCCTGTCGTCTTCACAAATGTGAGAAAGTCTTTAGGGCTCAATCCCATGGTTGCAGCATTGGTCATTGGATGAAAGTACACCTTTTCATGTCCACCTTCGAGAATAGCAGAATCCAGAACAAACTTCACATCTCCATCATCACAGAAAAGTGCCAAGGGTGTGGCGCAGCCTTGACCAACTTTTAGTTTTTCTAGCATGGCTGTTTCATCAGCAAATCGCAGATTTCCACTCCCAACACCTAACTGTTTGGCAAGCTCATTTAAATTAATTTGTCTATCATGAAGAACTGTCACCAGCCAATAATTCTTTTTCTTTTTGTCTTTAAGAAATAGGTTCTTACTATGTGCTCCTTTCAAATGTTGGATATGAGGCATCATTTCTTCAACTGTAAACACCTATAAAATATCACATAATAAGTTTTAAAATAAAGTAATATGCATGTTTACATATGCACACATTTATACCTATTTTGCTTGCTGGGTGAAAACAGCAAGGTTAGGGAGTGCTCATCGCCCTGAATTTCACTGTTAGAGACCCATCTTCACCCCATTACCAAATAATTACTTATAAGCCCATGCCATCTCATTTCCTCATCTCAGGACCTCAGGCAGTTTCTTTGGTCAATTTTCTATTCCAGTGTACTGGCCAAGTCCTCCTCAGCAGCATTTTGTTATTTCTGAATTTAAGCTTTCAGTACGGAAAGTTTACAGCAGTTCTAGACTCCTATTCCTTAGCATTCCCTTATGTCCAGACCATGTGACAACCTCCATTCTACAAATATGTAACCACAAAGAAGGTGAATGGGGAGGCAATAAGAACCCAGACTAACAACATCCGAAAAGCTGGCATACGCACACATAAAGAAGGGGGAGAATATAGGACTATATGGGAGGGAGGAAAGTCAGAGAAAATGATTACGGTTTTGATGTTGTATTTGTGAAGGTGAAGAATACTAACGTTATATTTCTCTACTCTTTGAAGATCACCATATTTAGCCATTATTAACTGTTAAGCCTTGGGTAAACTTCATGTCCTTGCACCACTCAAGTTACACATTCGTTCTGTGAAATATCTGCAAGTGGCTGGGCAGGTGCGGTGGCTCACACCTGTAATCCTAGCTCTTTGGGAAGCCCAGGTGGGAGAATCACCTGAGGTCAGAAGTTCGAGACCAGCCAGGCCAACATGGTGAAACCCTGTATCTACTAAAAATGCAAAAATTAGCCAGCACGCTTGTAGTCCCAGCTATTCAGAGGCTAAGGCAGAAGAAACACTTGAACCCAGGAAGCAGAGGTTGCAGTGAGCCGAGATCGTGCCACTGCACTCCAGCCTGGGCCACAGAGAGAGATTCCGTCACAAATAAATAAATAAATGCAAGGAAGATTTCCTATCAAAACACAACAAATGTTACAATTTATGAAAATACAGGCCTGTCAGTTTTGGTAAGCACTTTTAGGGGTTGTGGTTTCTGCCATGCTGCATGCTTCGTGATCAACCCTGACCACGGTAGAAAAATATCACTCTGAACCTCAGTGTCCTGCTCTATGTATGGTGCCCGATACGTCGTACCTACTGAACACAGTGTTAACCACTTGCTTATTTTATCTACACAAAAAGTGGACAGACTGACCCAACACCCCAGACCGATTTAAGATGCACAGTCCTCCGTATGTTGTGCTAGTTCTTAACACGGAATGTAAGCAAATCACTCCCAAGAGGAAAGATTTCCTTGCAGTAACCTCATGGTCCCAAGACGTAAGTCCTCTGCTGTCCCTGCAGGGTTACCTTCGTATTTTGAGACCGGGGAAATATTCCAGGAGCGACGTTCTCACGGTACATTGACCTTGAGACACCTGATCTTAGCCCGACGGACGTGCAGCACAGCCCACCCCGCTGGGCCTGTCTCGGCGGTCACTTTTAGAGGTCTCACCTCAGGGTGCTCCACGACTTCGGTGTGGATGGCCAGGGCACCGAGCCGCTGCTCCAGCGCCGCCCGCAACTCTGCGCCCGCCATGCAGTCGCTGTCGTGGCGATGGGCGGAAAAACTGGGCACTGCTTCCCGCGGCTGCGCAGACCGGAGCCTGAGGCGGAACTGCCAGGAGGGATCTCGGCCGATGCCGCCAGCGTGGTGCTGGTGCCTGCTGGAGGCGGGTCCGCCCTGTCCGAGCGCCTCGCCCGCTGGTCCCTGAACATCGTCCGCTGAGGGCACCGGCTTGCGAAGGCCTGCGGGAGCTCTCATCAGGCGCCTTGCTGCGGCGGGGCCTGCGATCTCACAGCCCTCCCTGATTCCACTTCAGGTTTCCCAGATCGCCGTATCTTCTGTTGAGGGTCTGGGAGTTTTGGGGGTTTTTTTGTTTTTCGGGACGCAGCCTCGCTTTGTCACCCAGGCTGGAGTGCAGTGGCGCGATCGCGACTCACTGCAACCTCCGCCTGCCGGGCTCAAGTGATTCTCCCGCCTCAGCCTCCCAAGTAGCTGGGATTACTGGCGCCAGCAACTACGCCCGTCTAATTTTTGTACTTTTTGTAGGGACAGGGTCTCGCCTTGTTGTCCAGATTGGTCACGAACTCCTGGGCTCAAGCGATCCTCCAACCTCCCAAAGTGTTGGGGTTACAGGCCTGAACCACCGCTTCCGGCCGCTTTTATTGTTTAAACCGCAGGTAGGCAGTGCACGGTGGCTGACGTCTGTAATCCCAACACTTTGGGAGGCTGAGGCAGGTGGATCGCTCAGAGCCCATAGTTTGAGACCTGCCTAGGCAACATGAGACCCTGTCTCTAAAAATAAATAATCATTAGTCAATCACACCCACATAGTAACTCCCAGATTAGGGAGTGTAGAGGGGGCCCAGATCCACATTGTTCTAAGGCTTTTCAACTTTTATTGTAAATTATAATTTTATATTTTACCCTTTCTGACAGTTCTTATTATTGATCTAAGAATAATTGACTGTGCCACTATGACTCACCTTTTTCCAAGGTAGTTTGACTACCTCCAGGTAGTTTTAAGCTATCTTGGTGTTTTCAGCTATAAAAAGTAAAGTAGCAGTTCCTCTTCAAAGACTTTCCTTAGGAATAAATAGTAACTTATCTTAGATGCAAAATTTATTCAAAGACCCGTGCTAACATTTTTAAATATCTGCTAGCCGTAATAAAGAAATCAATGTGCTTTAAGTTCTTAACTTCCACAATTTAGCCTAAATATTTGCCCTGGCATGCTTATATTGGTCCAAGCAAGCATTAGGTCATAGCGTATTCCTCTTCCCTATTTAAAAGTGTTCTTATCTTTCTCAGCATTCCATAAGTTACTTCCTCCTTCCTTTGTTCTCCTCTACCTTTGTCTCTTTTAAAAAGTTCTAAGTTGCTAGCCAATTGGGGCAAATACAGAATGTATTTGCCGTTCCAGCCAATGGAAACTGGACACACCAGTAGAGTGGATGTGTCAGGTTATAAATGACGCTGTCGCCTTTGCTGGGTGTACTCTTCTGGCAAAACTGCTGGTGAGTGTACCCTTTCTGCAGGAAGTAAAAATAGCCTTACTAAATAAATTAATGTTCAAGTGCTGTTTCTTTATGGCAGCGGGGAACAAGCATTTCAAATACAGCTATCCTGGGACACACTCCCCACATGTGTGAGTCCTGGAATTCCACCTTAGGAGTTCATTTATGAATTTAGATTAAGGCTCAAATCCCAGATAACACGTAGATATACCTAGGGACATTTAACCTTAGTGTGAATGGGTCATTTCTGGGGTGCAAACTGAACGGGGGGAGAAGGAACCCTCTTAAGACACAGTAAAATGTCTTAGTCCTTACCCGCAGCCCTGGAGGAAGCTACAAAAGAGGAGGAATTCAAAGTCAACCTCACAGTTTCACCCAACATTGGCCTTGGATAGCACAATATTAAAATATCTCAGTTTAACCTACCTCTTTAATGATTAAATCATGGTTTCCCTTCAAAAACTCCATCTAATTCTGTGATCTCTGATTATAGAATCAACAGGCCACACTTCCCATGGTCTACTAAATTCAGATCAACAACAAAAGCGATGTATCACATTACAGAGGATTTAGAAAACAGGAAAGTGGGGAAAGATCACTCAGACTTTCATGGTGTTCATGCAATGTTATTGCCATTTTGGTGGCAATCTTTCCAGTCTTGTTTCCTTTATTCTTGCTATTTTGGCTATACATAATGATTTTTTCAGATAGTTGAAGCTTCCTACATATTAAATTTTGTGTCCTGCCTTTTTATTACTTATAAGCATTTTCCTCTGTTGCCACAGTGTCTTTCTTTAATATATATTGTGTAGCTGGATCATATTAGCTATTATGTTTTGTTTTTGTTTTTGTTTTTTGAGACGGAGTCTCGCGCTGTGTCACCCAGGCTGGAGTGCAGTGGCGCGATCTCGGCTCACTGCAAGCTCCGCCTCCCAGGTTCACGCCATTCTCCTGCCTCAGCCTCCGAGTAGCTGGGACTACAGGCGCCCGCCACCACGCCCGGCTAGTTTTTTGTATTTTTAGTAGAGACGGGGTTTCACCATGTTAGCCCGGATGGTCTCGATCTCCTGACCTCGTGATCCACCCGCCTCGGCCTCCCAAAGTGCTGGGATTACAGGCTTGAGCCACCGCGCCCGGCCTATGTTTTGTTTTTGTTTTGAGACAGGGTTGCTCTCTGTCACCCAGGCTGGAGTACAGTGGCATGATCTCCACTCACTGCAACCTCTGCCTCCCAGATTCAAGCGATTCTCCTGCCTCAGCTTCCCAAGTATCTGGGATTACAGGCGCACACCACCATGCCTGGCTAATTTTTCTATTTTTAGTAGAGATGGGGTTTCACCATGTTGGCCAGGCTGGTCTTGAACTCCTTACCTCAAGTGATCCGCCCACCTCGGCCTCCCAAAGTGCCCAGAGCCACCGAGCCCTGCTGATATTAGCCATTACTTTCAACGGCAAAAACCGCGATTATTTTTGCACCAATCTAATAATTTTCTTAACCATTTCCATATGGTGGACATCCTTGTTGTTAATGAATCATGATGTTCTAAATTGCTTTCCAAAAATTATTCTAATGTATAATTAGCAATGTATGAATTAATCTACTTTACTATATTTTTGCCCAAATTTGCAGAATATATATTTTTAATTTTCAAATTTAATAGACAAATTTTCTTTTCTTTTCTTTTTTTTTTTTTTTTGAGATGCAGTCTCTCTCTGCCACCCAGGCTGGAATGCAGTAGGGCGATCTCGGCTCACTGCAAGCTCCACCTCCCGGGTTCACGCCACCTCAGGCGAATCACCTGAGGTCAGGAGTTTGAGACCCGCCTGGCCAACATGGTGAACTCTTGTCTCCATTAAAAATACAAAAAATAGCTGGGCGTGGTGGTGCATACCCATAGTCCCTCTTCTCGGGAGGCTGAGGCAGGAGAATCGCTTGAACCAGGGAGGCAGAGGTTGCAGTGAACCGAGATCACACCACTACACTCCATCCTGGGCGACAGATGGAGACGCTGTCAAAAAATAAAAAGGAAAGAAAGAAAAAAAAAGGAAAAAGGGAGGGAAGGAAGGAAGGAAGGAGGAAAGGAAAGAAGAAAGGAAGGGAGGAAAAAGTGAAACCTGTCTCAAAAAAAAAAAAAAAAAGGCAGTAACTAGTTAACTGGTCATACATAATATAATTTCCTTCTTTTTTTGAGATGGAGTCTCGCTCTGTCACCCAGGCTGGAGTGCAGTGGCACAATCTCAGCTCACTACAAGCTCCGCCTCCTGGGTTCACGCCATTCTCCTGCCTAAGCCTGCCAAGTAGCTGAGATTACAGGCGCCCGCCACCACGGCCGGCAAATTTTTTATATTATTTAGTAGAGATGGGGTTTCACCGTGTTAGCCAGGATGGTCTAGACCCCTGACCTCATGATCCGCCTGCCTCGGCCTCCCAAAGTGCTGGGATTACAGGCGTGAGCCACCGCACCCGGCCCCAGTTTCCTTCTAATTAAACCATAAAATAGGTAAACACATTGCTTGCCTGCCGGGAAAACACTAGTTTCACACAATGTGTACAAAACCTACACAGTAGACGACAACTGGGTTAAGCAGAGAAGGAGCATTTTTTTTCTTTTCCATTGACTTTAAAACACCCATTTAAAATTCTGTGGTTATAAGGAAGCTTTACCTTGGACAAGCACTGTTTACAGAAGACACAGCTGAGCCCCAGGCTGTGCTATAAACTCCCAATGTGTAACTCCTGAGAGCCACAATTACTGCAATTCAGGAAGCGTGCAGAAGGAGGTCAGGTGAGCAAGACCTGCCCTCAGTTGTTCTTTAAATCACACTTAATTTTCTGGGTCTACCTAGACCACTAAATCAATGAATAGAGTCATATATTCAGGGGTTTTTTCATTTGTTTTTCATTTTTTGTTTTTGTTTTGAGATGGAGTCTTGTCACCCAGGCTGGAGTGCAGTGATGCAATCTCAGCTCACAGCAACCTCCACCTCACTGGTTCAAGTGATTCTCCCACCTCAGCCTTCCAAGTAGCTGGAATTACAGGTGCCCGCCACCACGCCTGGCTAATTTTTGTATTTAGTAGAGATGGGGTTTCACCATGTTAGTGAGGCTGGTCTCAAACTCCTGACCTCAGGTGATCCACCCGCCTTGGCCTCCCAAAGTGCTGGGATTACAGGCGTGAGCCACTGCACCTGGCCATATATTCAATATTATTACAGGGTCTGCAGGTGGTTCTCATAGCAACCCAAGAAAACTGACTTCCACACAAAAGTACTAAAACAGAGATATTTTTCCTGCTTTGCAGGTATGGACTACGGATATTTTAAGTTGTGGATTTCAGTGACTGGTTCGACTGGATTAGGTTTGTGGGAACTACATTGGAATTTCTGTCCTAGTCTTACTGGCCAAGAGAAATTTCCTGTGATTTTAATGCTTTAATTAACTTGCAAGTGAAATATATTTGCATAAATTTTAATAAAAATATTAAGTTGAGATCAGAAATCACATATTATTCCTCTATCCCTGCTGGATGGATTTACCTACTGATGGTAAATGCTGATTTGAGTAAATGTCAATAAATATATTTTGGAATGAGTTGGCTTTAAGAACAAAAAGGGCCAGTTCAATTAAAAACAAACTCATATTCAGTATTTTTACCAAACATAAAATAAGTGTCTTTTCTAACAAGTTGCATGCATTTTTTTTTTTTTTTTTTTGAGACGGAGTCTCACTCTGTTGCTCAGGCTGTAGTGCAGTAATGCAATCTGGGCTCACTGCAACCTCTGCCTCCTGGGTTCAAGTGATTCTCCTGCCTCAGCCTCCTGAGTAGCCGGGATTACAGGCGCCTGCCATTGCGCCACCTAGCTAATTTTTGTATTTTTAGTAGAGACGGGATTTCACCGTGTTAGCCAGGATGATCTTGATCTCCTGACCTCGTGATCCACCCGCCTCAGTCTCCCAAAGTGTTGGGATTACAGGTGTGAGTCATTGCGCCCAGCCCCCTATTTTTTTAAATAAATGTTTTAATATTACACTTTAAAAATAAAGACAAGTTAACAACATATATATAGTTAAAAAAATTAGACCACATATGAAGATACAAAAATTTAAATCACAGGTGTATAAAAATATTCACATTGCACACATAATGTACATACTCTAATGCTGTTTATTTCTAAAAGAGTGTTTTGTTTTGTTTTGTTTTGTTTTGTTTTGAGACAAGGTCTTGCTCTGTGATGCCCAGGCTGGAATGCAGTGGTGTGATCATAGCTTACTGCAGCCTTGACCTCCTGGGCTCAAGCAATTCTCCCACCTCAGCCTTCCAAGTATATGGGACTATAGGCACACACCACTGCACTCAACTAATTTTGTATATTTTTAGTTTTTGTAGAGATGGGGGTCTCCCTATGTTGCTCAGGCTGGTAATGCTATTTATTTCTAATTTTTCTAATCAAGACAGAATTATATATTTTATAATCTGCTTTTCTGTTTTCATCTAAGAGTCCATGTCAACAGATCTACTTTATTACTTATAATGGCTATATAATATTCCATTTACATATCCAACTCCAAATTTGGAAATATCCAATGTCCAATGACCTAAATGTTAGTCATTTCCAAATTTTCAATATAATTACAAATAAGGCTATGATAAGTGTATTTCTCTTTCTCGGCGTATGTGTGTGTATATATATACACACACACACATACACACACACATATATATATGCACATATATGCACATATATATACACACATATATGCATAATTGTTTCATGTATTCCTTAGAATACCAATAATCTGCAAAGTTACACAGTTTACACATTTTTTTGGTTGTTTTGTTTTGTTTTGTGAGACAGGGTCTCCCTCTGTCACCCAGGCTGGATTGCAGTGGCGTGATCTCGGCTCACTGCAACCTCAGCCTCCCACACAATCCTCTCACCTCAGCCTCCCAAGTAGCTGGGACTACAGGTACACACCACTATACCCAGCTAATTTTATTTTTAGTAGAGACAGGGTTTCGCCATTTTGGCCAGGCTAGTCTTGAACTCCTGGCTTCAAGTGATCCTTCTGCCTTGGCCTCCCAAAGTGCTGGGATTATAGGCATGAGCCACTGCACCTGGCCAATTTCCATTATATATTGTTGAAAAGGCAAAAGGCAGCATTTACTGTATGAATCCCATTTATATAAGATTGTATGCATATATATATATATATATTTATTGTTATTATAATTATTTGAGGCAAAGTCTTGCCCTATTGCCCAGGCTGGAGGGCAGTGGCACAATCTCGGCTCACTGCAACCTCTGCCTCGTGGGTTCAAGCAATTCTGCCTCAGCCTTCCGAGTGGCTGGGATTACAGGCAGCCACCGCACCTGGCTAATTTTTGTATTTTTAGTAGAGACGGGGTTTCACCGTGTTGGCCAGGCTGGTCTTGAACTCCTGACCTCAGGTGATCCACCTGCCTTAGCCTTCCAAAGTGTTGGGATTACAGGCGTGAGGCACTGCACCCAGCAATCAACCTTTTAATTTTAGAATAATTTTAGATTGCAGAAAAGTTGCTGAGATAGTGGAGAGTTCCCATGTGCCCTTTACCCAATTTTGTTAACATCTTACATTAACCATGATACACTTGTGAGAATTAAGAAATTAACATTGAGGTATTACTGTTAACTAAACTACAGACATTATTCAGATTTTACCAGTTTTCCCACTAATGTGCTTTTCTGTTACAGGATTCTATCCAGGATACCATATTGCATTGAGTTGTTTTGTCTCCTTAGTCTCTTCTGATCTGTAACAGTTTCTGAGTCCTTTCTTGCTTTTCCTAACCTTGACAGCTTTGAAGAGTACTGGTCAGGTATTTTGTAGAAGGCTCTTTAATTCGGTTTCTCTGATGCTCTCCCCATGATTAGAGTAGGGTTGTGGGTTTTTGAAAAGGATATTTATTACAGGGGTAAAGTGTCCTCATCACATCATTTCGTGTGGGGGTGTCCATGATATTAACACGACATTGCAGGTGATGTTCACCTTGATCACTTGGTCAATGCATTGTCTGCCAAGTTTCTCCACTGTAAAGTTATTAATTTCCCCTTTCCATACTGTGTTCTTTTTTTTTTTCTTCTGAGACGGAGTCTTGCTTTGTCGCCCAGGCTACAGTGCAGTGGCACTCGGCTCACCGCAACCTCCACCTCCTGGGTTCAAGCGATTCTCCTGCCTCAGCCTCCTGAGTAGCTGGGATTACAGGTGCATGCCACCATGCCTGGCTAATTTTTAGGAGAGACAGCGGTTCACCATGTTGGTCAGGCTGGTCTCGAACTCCTTACCTCGTGATCCATCCGCCTCAGCCTCCCAAAGTGCTAGGATTACAGGCGTGAGCCACTGCGCCTGGCCTCCATACTGTATTCTTTGGAAGCAAATTAGTAAGTCCAGCCCACACTAAGGTGGAGAGGAATTAATCTTCACTTCCTAGTGAAGGTTTTATATATATGCATATATATATAAAAGTTGGCATCTTCTGTAAGGAAGATTTGTTCCTTCTCTATTTATGTATTTATTCTATTATTTATTTATATTAGTATGAACATATGTATACTTAGTTGATACTTTTGGTTATAATCTAGTACTGTTATTTTGCTGCTCAAATATTTCCAGCTTTGGCCATTGGGAGCTCTTTCAGGTTGGCTTCTCTGTTCCTTGAACTGTTTTTATTCTCTCTCTGTCTCTTTTTTTTTTTTTTTTTTTTTTTTTTGCCACTTTCTATATTTTGGTATATTGCTTTAATTTTCTGCACTAGCATGATTAGAAAATCTTAATGATTAGAACACTAGAGGAACATAGAGGCATAGATGGTTATTTTCACCTTAACATTGTGGAAAAATGACCTGGCAACTACTTTGATGGTTTGCCAACTGATTTCTGGCTGTTTCTCAACTGCCTTGCAAGGCAAGTAAGACAGCAAAGAATTACTTCTCACAGAAATTAAACTTCAGTAGATATCTGAGAGCGGTAGGTAAAATGATAGCGATTGGAATAAACTTCAATAGTTTTCAAGTGTTGTTAGGTTCAGTTAAAAAAAATTTCCAGGCCCAGTGCAGTGGCTCACACCTGGAATTCTAGCACTTTGGGAGGCCGAGGCGGGCAGATCACTTGAGGTCAGGAGTTCAAAACTGGACAGGCCAATTGTACTAAAAATACAAAAAAATTAGCCGGGCATGGTGGCAGACACCTGTAATCCCAGCTACCTGGAAGCTGAGGCAGGAGAATCGCTTGAACGTGGGAGGCGGAGGCTGCAGTGGGCTGAGATTGTGCCATTCAACCTGTGCCACAGAGTGAGATCCTATCTCAAAAAAAGAAAAAAAAAAATGTCCAGGAGAGAAGTTTGCATTAAATCATTCAGTAACACTGATTGCACACCTTTGTAGTAGGCATTGGGAAGGTGGGGGAAAAAAAGAGGGTGGTAGGTTGGGGTGGGGGCATGAGTTAGGAGGTAAGATGATGGCAAGTATGCTTTTGAGTAATGAACTTCTGTACAATACCAATTACCTAGGGGAGTGGTAGATCTTAAAGACAAAGATTAATTGATTGATTTTGTTTTCTTCTCAAATTCCTTTTACCAAAAGACACAGATAATAAAACAATATTTATATTTGAGAGGTGGTGATGGTTGTGGTCAAAAGGACCAGCTGAAAGACATAATGTCCAAGCAAGGTGAGGGAAAGCTCTGGGGGCAGGCTGTAATAACTATAACAGCAAACACTTACTATGAATCAGGCACTAGTTATCAACAGTTTATCAACCCATTAAAAGCTTATTACAGCCGGGCGCAGCAGCTCATGCCTGTAATCCCAGCACTTTAGGAGGCTGAGGTGGGCAGTCACCTGAGGCCAGGAGTTCCAGACCAGCCTGGCCAACATGGTGAATTAGCAGGGTGTGGTGGTGTGCGCCTGTAATCTCAGCCAAGCAAGAGGCTGAGGGGGGAGAATCACTTGAACCCAGGAGGCGGAGGTTGGTTGCAATGAGCCGAGATCGCGCCATTGAGCTCCAGCTTGGGCGACACAGTGAGACTGTCTCAAAAAAACAAAAAACAGTCTGGGAGCGGGGGCTCACGCCTGTAATCCCAGCACTTTGGGAGGCCGATGTGGGCGGATCACCTGAGATAGGGAGTTCGAGACCAGCCTGACCAACATGGAGAAACTCCGTATTTACTAAAAACACAAAATTAGCCAGACGTGGTGGCGCATGCCTGTAATCCCAGCTACTCGGGAGGCTGAGGCAGGACAATTGCTTGAACGCAGGAGGCAGAGGTTGCGGTGAGCTGAGATCGCGCCATTGCACTCCAGCTTGGGCAACAAGAGAGAAACTCCGTCTCAAAAACAAAAAGAAACAAAAACAAAACAAAAACCGTATTACAATCCTGTGAACTAGCTACTGTCATTACTATAATGTAGATGAACAAACTGGGACATGGACAGTTGACAAGACATCCCCAACCACACACTAGAAATGAGCTGGGATAGGAAATCAGACACTCTGACTCTATTACTCCAAATGCCATACATACAAGCTGACTTCCGAAAAAAGAGAAAGTACTGTTCGCACAGTACTAACTGGTTCTACGGCCACTGTTTCCTTGCATTTCTTTTTTCCTTCTTGTTAGGAACACGTATCTTTGAAGGAGGTATCATTTCTCCCACAGTTCTCCATTTAACGTTTCCTCGAGTGCAAGCACCACCGAGGCCACACACAGCCCCAGAGTAGAAGTAATTTGCTTCCTAGAAACCCTCATTGTATCCAGATTCCCTCCCAGAGGAGCCATCAGTTCTCATGGGTGGCACTTTTTTCTCCAGCTGATTACACTTTTTTCCTGTATCAGTTAATTTTTCCAACTTCTAACTGAATAAAGGCAGTTTTCTTAAAAAAAAAAAAAAAAAAGCGAAAAACGGAAAGGAAGGAAGAGGAAAGAATGGAAGGAAGAAATGAAGGAAGTAAGGAAAGAAACGAGAGGGACAGAAAGAGAAAAAGGAAAGAGAGAAAGAAAGGAAAGGAAAATAAGAAATGGACGGGACCTGCAGAAACGATTCACCACGCGCGGCTGACCCTGGGAGGAGCCACAGGTTGAACGAGCGCCTCCCAGGCTGGACGCCCGCTGCGGACACCGCAGACAGTCCCACCCCGGGCGGCTACAGCGACTCTTCTGAATTCCGGAAAGAACCTTTTCCAGCGGGACCGGAAGCCCGGCGGGGACCGTAGCGGGGACGGACTGACCTACCGACCATTCTTCCGGGTGCGGAAGGTGATCTCCACCCGTGCTCAGAATCCAGGGGCCCGGGACAGTAGGTAGGAGTTAAGTGGGTAGGGTCCCTTAACCAGGGTTGTCCGGTGTGGGTGGTGTGTGTTGTTTCGCCTAACGTGTCAGTGGCACAAATCACGCGAACTCATAAACATTGTGCGTTCGGAAGGCTTTTCAAGATGCGTTTAATCCCTGCGTAAGCCCACGTTAAGCATTCACGAAGGCATGTGCTCTGTTCTCTCGGAAGCCGCCGGCCGGCTTCCCCTCCTCGGGCGCGGCTGCGGGCGCAAGTCCTCAAGTCCCAGCCTCCCATGGGCCCAAGGCCTTCTGGGCTGCAATTTGAGGCGAAGCCACCCCAGTTTCGTAATTTTCCTGCAGTGATTTATTTTTACCTTTCAGGTAAGTTCGAAAGCTTCCAGCTCACTTTCAGACATTTCCACTAACGTAACTACGTATTTGCAACATACTTTTTTCAGATTCCTTGAAAAGAATATCCTAGTGACCAAACACCACCTTACTGGGAGTCAGAACGTCTGGGTTCTAGTCTTGACTGCCATTAACTAGCGGTATGACACTGGAGACGCCTTTTTGACCCCTATGGATTTACGTTTCCTTTTCTGTAAAATGAGGAGCTTGGAATAAGTGACAAATTTCCTTCCAGTTTTGACATTTGGGTTATTGCCTCCAATATGTCTTTCCAGTTTCTGCCTCAATTACATATCTGTGCTTTGGTTAATATCTTGTAGTCTCCTTCCTCCCATTCCTTTAATCTGTGCTCTTCTCAAATCTGGTTTCATACTCGTTTAAAAATTATTTTCTCAAGGAATCCTGTGTTTCCCGAGCACTCTACTTTTGGTCCAGGGGCACAACCGTAAGTATGTGCCATTCTTAAAAGTATTTAATGTGTGTAAATACTATTGAATGAATTTCCAATTTTTTTTTTTTTTCCTTTGGACAGAGTCTCGCTCTGTCGCCCAGGCTAGAGTGCAGTGGCGCGATCTCGGCTCACTGCAATCTGCCTCCTGGGTTCAAGCGATTCTCCTGCCTCAGTCTCCCAAGTCGCTGAGATTACAGGCGCCCACCACCACGCCCGGCTAATTTTTGTACTTTTAGTAGAGATGGGGTTTCACCACATTGGCCAGGCTCTTGAACTCATGACCTCAGGTGATCCTCCCGCCTCGGCCTCCCAAAGTGCTAGGATTACAGGCATGAGCCACCACGCCCGGCCTGAATTTCTAAATCTTAATGTGTTTATTTCGTTGGCATTAAGTCAGATTTTTCCTTGATGTTTTTTTTTGTTTTTGTTTTTTTTTTGAGACGGAGTCTCGCTGTGTCTCCCAGGCTGGAGTGCAGTGGCGTGATCTCGGCTCACTGCAAGCTCCGCCTCCCGGGTTCACGCCATTCTCCCGCCTCAGCCTCCCAAGTAGCTGAGACTACAGGCGCCCGCCACCACGCCCGGCTAGTTTTTTGTATTTTTAGTAGAGACGGGGTTTCTCCATGTTAGCCAGGATAGTCTCGATCTCCTGACCTCGTGATCCACCCGCCTCGGCCTCCCAAAGTGCTGGGATTACAGGCTTGAGCCACCGCGCCCGGCCTTTTCCTTGATCTTTACTTGAGTAAGCATTTTAAGGTACAATGCTTGCTCGATTACACACACATACATAACCTCTTAATTGTCCGAAGGTAAACAAGTTAATGACTTGTGAATATTTTTAACTTATAAGCAATGAATCCTCAAAGCTTATAAGCCAATACTGAAACGTGTGATACGGTTTTAAAATAGCTGATGATAAAGTCTTTACATCAGCCCATTTTCCCCTCATAGTCTTGTAATAGGAAGGACAGATATTCAAACACTTATTTATTTATTTATTTGTTAACAGAGATCCAGAAAATGAGGCCCATAGGAAACAAGTGACTTGCTGAGTCCAGATAACATTTACTATCAGAGTGAGTGTCCAGCTAAGTTTCCTTTGTTGCCCAATAAGATAATTTCTTCACTATACTGTGCTTGTTTCAGTTACCATTTATTTTCTTTCTTTTAAAAAGTATTCAATATAGGCCAGGCGCGGTGGCTCACGCCTGTAATCCCAGCACTTTGGGAGGCCAAGGTGGGTGGATCACCTGAGGTCAGGAGTTCAAGACCAGCCTGACCAACATGGTGAAACCCTGTCTCTACTAAAAATACAAAAAAATTAGCCGGCTGTGCTGGCAGGCGCCTGTAATCCCAGCTACTTGGGAGGCTGAGGCAGGAGCATCCCTTGAACCCAGGAGGTGGAGGTTGCAGTGAGCCGAGATTGCGCCATTGCGCTCCAGCCTGGGCGACGAGCAAAACTCCATCTCAAAAAAAAAAATTTCAGTATATTCTATTTACCATGTCAGAACCATAAATTTACTATGTTAGAACCATAAAATACACTTTGGGAAGATTGGTTGAAATGTAACATTTAGGCTAGGCATGGTGGCTCACACCTGTAATCCCAGCATTTTGGGAGGCTGAGGCAGGTGGATCACCTGAGGTCAGGAGTTTGAGACTAGCCTGGCCAACACGGTAAAACCTGGCGTCCACTAAAAATACAAAAATTAGCTGGACACAGTGGTGCACACCTGTAGTTCAAGCTACTTGGGAGGCTAAGGCTGGAGAATCGCTTGAACCCGGGAGTCAGAGGTTGCAGTGGGCTGAGATCACACCACTGAACTCCAGCATGGGCAACAGAGGGAGACTCCAGCTCAAAAAAAAAGAAGAAAGAAAGAAATGTAACATTTAATGTCTAGTTATCTAGCAAAGATCACCCGTCCAGAGTGATTTCTTTGGTCACATCAAATAACTATTATCATTTGTGAACAATTTTAAAGAATATCTAGTAGAAAATATAAATATATTTATATAATATGTATGTTGTATATAAATGTAAAATATAAGCATACTGTAGAAATGCCATATTATAAGAGAAATCATTAAAAAAAAATTTTTTTTTTGAGGCAGAGTCACGCTCTGTCTCCCAGGCTGGAGTGCAGTGGTGCAATCTCGGCTCATTGCAACCTCTGTCTCCCAGGTTCAAGTGATTCTCCTGCCTCAGCCTCCCGAGTAGCTGGGACTACAGGCATGTGCCACCACGCCCAGGTAATTTTTTTGAATTTTTAATAGAGATGGGGTTTCACCATATCAGTCAGCCTGGTGTCGAACTCCTGACCTCAAATGACCTGCCTGCCTTGGTCACCCTGGTCCACCCTGGTCTCCCAAAGTGCTGAGATTACAGGCATGAGCCACTGTGCCTGGCCAAAAATTTTAAAACTTTGTAAAAGTTTATAATTTTGTTCAAGATAGCTTTATATGTATTTTTATTAGAGACGAGGTTTCACCACGTTGGCCAGGCTAGTCTCAAACTCCTGATGTCAGGTGATCTGCCCACGTTGGCCTCCCAAAGTGCTGGAATTACAGGTATGAGCCACCATACCCGGCCGGAAAACGTGTTCTTTTTACATTGTTTTTGTCGTTCCTGCCCCTAAAAACTGAAAAGCAAAGCCATAGAAATGCAGTCTTGAGAGCAGAGGCAGTAGAGGCCACTGGGAGGAAAAGAACTATTACTAATGAGTTCTGTTACAGTTTTCTCTCAAAAAACTCTTCTTTCATTCTAAGAATAATAACTCAAAAGGCATTATTCAATAAATATTGGGTGTCTTCTTCCTACTATAAAGCATCTTTTTTTAGGGGGTGAGATGGGAAGATGGAAAAGTGTTAAGAATTGAAAGATAGTTCCAACTAGATGAAGTGTGTGCAAAGTTTCAGAGATGAGATGACAAGCCATCAGAGATTATAGGTGGGTTATAATAACAAAAGCTTGAGAGGTAGGAGTGTAGAGACTCTAAGAGTGTAAGAAATAAAGTAAGGCTGGGCATGGTGGCTCATGCCTGTAATCCCAGCACTTTGGGAGACCAGGGTGGATCACTGGATCCCAGGAGTTTGAGACCAGCCTAGACAACATGGTGAAACACCATCTCTACCAAAAAAACAAACAAAAAATTATCTGGGCATAGTGGTGGGCACCTCTAGTCCCAGCTATTAGGGAGGCTGAGGTGAGAGGATCACCTAAGCCTAGGAGGTCGAGGCTGCAATGAGCTGTGACCACATCAGTGCATTCCAGCCTCCAGCTTGGACAATATAGTGAGACCCAGTTTCAAAAAAGAAGTTTCAGGGTGTTTAACAGAAAGGTGATCATTTCAAATTTGCACTTTAGAAAAATTACTCTAGTTGTGATTTGGTTAGTTGATATTTCAAGAGTGAAAAAAGAGCCTTTTACAAGTTGTTATTGTATTTCAATTCTATCACAGTAGTAACATTAACAGTAATAATAATAGCTAGTATCTAGAGAGTACTTGGTATGGAATCCCATCTCTTGATGAGACTGAGTTTTTTCAGGGCAGGAACCCAGTTTTACTCGTTGTTGTAAGTCTAGTGAGTTAAGTGTAGCCCAGTGCTATGCATATAGTAAATATCCAATTAATATTTGCTAACTTGATTTGAATATTATTTTAAAACCTTTTTTTTTTCCTAGGAGAAACATGAACCAGAAGCTATTGAAATTGGAGAACTTGCTACGATTTCACACTATTTATAGGCAACTGCACAGTCTGTGTCAAAGAAGAGCATTAAGACAGTGGAGCCATGGGTTTTCATCTGCTTACCCTGTGTGGACAGCTCAGCTGTATGCCTGGCCCTGGCCAACAGAAATGCTCATTGGGGCTGCTTTATCTCAGTATAGGTTTCTAGTAACAAAAAAGGTAGTTACAGTTTTCTTTTTTTTTTTTTTTTTTTTTTTTTTGAGACGGAGTCTCAACCTGTCACCCAGGCTGGAGTGCACAGGTGCGATCTCGGCTCACTGCAACCTACGCCTCCTGGGTTTAAGTGATTCTCCTGCCTCAGCCTCCTGAGTAGCTGGGATTACAGGCATGAGCCACCGCGCCTGGCATAGTTACAGATTTCTGTAAGTTATTTTATTATTTGATCTAAAATGAAAGTGCCTAGAACCATGAGTAGAAATCCATTTTGAGTATTTTATCATTTACAGAATATTTATTACTTAATGCTATATTCCAAGCAATAGCGCTTTGTGAGAAAGGGAAGTTCTGGTTAATTGTGTGGTGCTGATGAATTTGGTTCCTTGGGAATCAGTGTACAACAGTGAATTAAGGATGTAGGAATTTAATTTTAGCCTAAGTTTTAACTACTTATGGGAGTGTTTGTTGGTAGAAATAGTAGCTATGGTCACACATGGTGGCTCACGCCTGTAATCCTAGCACTTCGGGAGGCCAAGGTAAGCAGATCACAAGGTCAAGAGTTTGAGACCAGCCTGGCCAACATGGTGAAACCCTGTCTCTACTAAAAATACAAAAATTAGCCAGGCATGGTGGCGCATGCCTGTAGTCCCAGCTACTCAGGAGGCTGAGGCAGGAGAATCGCTTGAACCTGAGAGTTGTAGGTTGCAGTGAGCCGAGACCACACCATGCACTCCAGCCTGGGCAACAGAGTGAGAGACTCCATCTCAAAAAAAAACCAAAAAACAAAAAAAATACAAAAACTAGTTGGGCATGGTGGTGCACACCGGTAATCCCAGCTACTGGGGAGGCTGAGGCAGGAGAATGGCTTGAACCCAGGAGGTGGAGGTTGTAGTGAGCTGAGATCGGATGAGATCTGGATGACAGAGCAAGACTCTGTCTCAAAAAAAAGAAATAGTAGCTATGATTGTGGTAGATATTTCAGAATAAATCTAAATTGTCACTTAAGTTTTTTCTTCCTTTTTGTTTATATGTTCTGATTTTTTTAATAGGAAGAAAGACCACGGAAATCTCAGTTATCTTCAACAAAATCTAAAAAGGTGGTAGAAGTATGGATTGGAATGACTGTTGAGGAACTGGCCAGGGCAATGGAAAAAAACACAGGTGAGTCAGATATTTTTACAAAGCAAAATATGGCAATGTTGGAAGACCAGGCATTTTATTTGCAATGAGATTAAGGCATTTAAAGATCAAAAACTAGACTGGCACTTAAAAAATATATTAAGTCATCGTAATATTCTTCATTTTAAGTCATAATCCCTAGCTTCTTGACTCTGCCAAATGTAGTTCTCTAAGATTTTGCTTTTAATTAAAGTGGAAAAGATTTTCTTGTATGAATTAAGTTTTCTTTCTTGGAAGTTTTGTGGGCTATTAGAATAAATCCAAAGAATGTTTTTAGACTGAGGGTCTATACTTATATACTTTCTCTTTGTTTTTCTATAATTTTCTATATCTTCTTCCTTTTTTTTTTTTCAGTTTTTTTTTTGAGAAAGGGTCTTGCTTTGTCCAGTATAGTGGCACAATCATGGCTCACTGCTGCAGCCTTGGCCTCCTGGGCTCAAACAGTCCTTCAGCCTCAGCCTCCTGAGTAGCTGGGACTACAGGCATGTGCCACTATGCCCAGCTAATTTTTTATTTTTTGTAGAGACAGAGTCTTACTATGTTGTCTAGGCTGGTCTTGAACTCCTGGGTACAAGTAATCCTTCTGCCTCAGCTTCCCAAAGTGCTGGGATTATAGGTATGAGCCACCATGCCTGGCCCTATAATTTTCTGGTTTCCTTTTTTTCACTTATTATTATTATTATTATTATTATTATTATTATTATTTTTTGAGATAGAATTTCACTCTTGTCACCCAGGATGGAGTGCAGTGGCACAATCTTGGCTCGCTGCAACCTCCGCCTCCCAGATTCAAGTGATTCTACTGCCTCAGCCTCCTGAGGAGCTGGGATTATAGGTGCCCACAACCACGCCTGGCTAATTTTTGTATTTTTAGTAGTTACAGCGTTTCACCGTGTTGGCCAGGCTGATCTCAAATTCCTGACCTCAAGTGATCCGCCAGCCTCGGCCTCCCAAAGTGATGGGATTACAGGCGTGAACTACCACGCCCAGCCTTTTCACTCATTTTGACAATATGAGAAATACTGATAGTAGCCAGGCACGGTGGCTCACGCCTGTAATCCCAGCACTTTGGGAGGCTGAGGCGGGCGGATCACTAGGTCAGGAGATCGAGACCATCCTGGCTAACACAGTGAAACCCCGTCTCTACTAAAAATACCAAAAAAATAAGCCAGGCATAGTGGCAGGCGCCTGTAGTCCCAGCTACTCGGGAGGCTGAGGCAGGAGAATGGCGTGAACCCAGGAGGCGGAGCTTGCAGTGAGCCGAGATCGCACCACTGCACTCCAGCCAGGGCGACAGAGTGAGAATCTGTCTTTAAAAAATATATATACTGATAATAATAACTACAACTTGTCATGATATTATTTTTATTTATAAATGGAGCATATTATTGCCATTTTTATATTCCTTCATTGTGATGTGCTTATTACCAGTTTAGGATTTTTGAAACAAAATTTGAGTTTTCATTATAAAGTGACATTAAAATTCAGTATATGAGAAATATACCCTGTTATTGTAACAAAGTGTAACAGACTCTTGGGGAAAAAAAGAATTAATAGTAACTCATATATGTTAAGCCATTAATATGTACCAGTACTTTTTTAACTCTTATACTTCTTCTCACAATGCCCTAAAGTTAGGTATCCTTATTTACAGGCTGGGAAAGTGAGGTTTAGAGAGGATAAGTAATTACCCACTCTTTCCAGCTAGTTGTGGGAGAAGCAGGATTTCAACCTCGGAAATATGGGGAATATTTGATCTTATGAATTATGGCTCCAGAGCACATGCTGTTACTCATCAACCAAATTATCTCTCAAGAATTATTTTGTAAATCACAGCAATGCTAAACTTCAATGTATTTCCTGCCTGAACGTGTTACTACTTTTTGTGCATGTACATCCTTACAAAGAGTACAAAATTGTTAGCACACTGTTTGGCTTTTTTTTTTTTTTTTGAGACAGAGTTTCGCTCTTGTTAGCCAGGCTAGAGTGCAATGGCGCGATCTCGGCTCATCACAACCTCTGCCTCCTGGGTTCAAGCAGTTCTCCTGTCTCAGCCTCCCGAGTAGCTGAGATTACAGGCATGCACCACCACGCCTGACTAATTTTGTGTTTGTAGTAGAGATGAAGTTTCTGTATGTTGATCAGACTGGTCTTAAACTCCCGACCTCAGGTGATCCGCCCTCCTCGGCTTCCCAAAGTACTGGGATTACAGGCGTGAGCCACCGTGCCCGGCCTGTTTGGCATTTTTAATAATTTTGCAGATGGATTATTCAGTCATTTTATAGCTAGAAAACTATGAAAATAAATGAATATGGCTATATCATTCAGAATTTTTTCTACAGAAAATTGTATTGGTGTGGTTTTATAAATAGTATTGATGATAGGCTTGATTTTTAAAACTTTTTTTTGAGGCACAGTCTTGCTGTGTCACTCAGGCTGGAGTCCAGTGGCAGGATCTTGGCTCACTGCAACTTCTGACTCCCCGGTTCAAGTGATTCTTGTGCCTGAGCCTCCCAAGTAGCTGGGATTACAGGCATATGCCACCACACCCAGCTAATATTTGTATTTTTAGTAGAGACAGAGTTTCATTATGTGGGCCAGGCTGGTCTCAAACTCCTGACCTCAAGTGATCTGCACACCTTAGCCTTCCAAATGCTAGGATTACAGGGATGAGCCACTGTGCCTGGCAAAACTTTTTATTATTAGCAATTATCAGACAAATATGGTAGCAGAAAGAATGGAAAAAGCTTAAATGTATGCATAAGTCAGTGACAACAGATATTTTATTTTATCCATTAGTACTTCAGTAAATATCTCTAAAAGATGAGTACTCCTTTTTTTTTTTTTTTCAAACATTCCCCCCTACCCCTATACACATAGAGGAACCCATAACCATAATTCTTTAGTATGACTAATAAATAGAATGATTAAAATACAAATTTAGTCTCATGGAGCAGTACTCTAAACCCCAAACTGATTGTTTATGATGAAAATAAAGGGTGTCTATTTGAAGCTTATTTCATATTCAGATCTCTTCTGAATTAAAGATAGTTTTCATGAGGTGATTCTTTTTAACTACTATATATATTAGCGATATGAGTACTTTTTTTCCCTCTTCTGGGTCATTTAAGTAGCTTGATGTAATATTTAATGTTGCAATATGTTGGATACTTTTCTACATGTAAATATTTAAGTCTTTGGTAAAAATAAAATAGTATGTTAATACCATATGCATTTAATACAGAGGAGAAATGATTATCTCTCTATGTAAGCTACTTCCCAAAAGTTCGATATAATGTATTGGAAAACTAGAGTATTAGGTATTTTTAGCATTATTAGAAATAGAATTGTACTCATATATATGTGTGTGTGTATATATATATATATATTTTTTTTTTTTTTTTTTTTGAGACGGAGTCTCGCTGTGTCTCCCAGGCTGGAGTGCAGTGGCGTGATTTCGGCTCACTGCAAGCTCCGCCTCCCGGGTTCACGCCATTCTCCCGCCTCAGCCTCCCAAGTAGCTGGGACTACAGGCGCCCGCCACCACGGCCTGCTAGTTTTTTGTATTTTTAGTAGAGACGGGGTTTCACCATGTTAGCCAGGATAGTCTCGATCTCCTGACCTCGTGATCCACCCGCCTCGGCCTCCCAAAGTGCTGGGATTACAGGCTTGAGCCACTGCGCCCGGCCTGTATATATATATTTTTTTGAACAGAATTTCACTCTTGTTGTGCAGGCTGGAGTGCAATGGCGTGATCTTGGCTCACTGCAACCTCCACCTCTCAGGTTCAAGCAATTCTCCTGTCTCAGCCTCGCGAGTAGCTGGGATTACAGATGCCTAACATGCCTGGCTAAGTTTTTTTTTTTGAGACGGAGTCTTGCTCTCTCACCCAGTCTGGAGTGCAGTGGTAACGATCTCAGCTCACTGCAACTTCTATCTCCCAGGTTCAAGCGATTCTCCTGCCTCAGCTTCCTAAGTAGCTGGGACTACAGGCATGCACCACCACGCCTGGCTAATTTCTGTATTTTTAGTAGAGACGAGGTTTCAGCATGTTGGCCTGGCTGGTCTCTAACTCCTGACCTCAGGTGATCCGCCCACCTTAGCCTCCCAAAGTGCTGGGATTACAGGCGTGAGCCACTGCCCAGCCTCCTTGCTAATTTTTGTGTTTTAAGTAGAGATGGGGTTTCACCATGTTGGTCAGGCTGGTCTCAAACTCCTGACCTCAGCTGATCCACCCACCTCAGCTTCCCAAAGTGGTGGGATTACAGGTGTGAGCCACCATGCCCAGCCAACTAATAATTTTTGTTTTGAAATAGTTTTACAGTTCTCTGAGAGCATATTCACATAGTAAATTTGAGTTGTATCATTCTTAAAATGGGTTTCCTTGGGAAAGCATGTGGTAGAAAGATAAATAGGAAATGGTTTCTTGGCATTATTGGTTGTTAAACACAACCATTTTAAAAAATTAAGTCATAAAGGTAGTAAAAACTCAAAAACTCTTTTACTGGCTGGGTGTGGTGGCTCATGTCTATAATCCCAGCACTTTCAGAGGCTGAGGCAAACGTATCGCTTGAGCCCAAGAGTTTGAGATCAGCCTGGGCAACATGGTGAAGCCTCATCTTTACAAAAGAAATACAAAAATTAGCTGGGTATGGTGACGCAAGCCTCTAGTTCCTGCTTTTGAGAGGCTGAGGTGGGAGGATTGCCTGGGAGGCAGAGGTTGCAGTGAGCCGAGATTGTGCCGCTGCATTCCAGCCAGGGCGACAGAGTGAGACCCTGCCTCAAAAAACCCCAAACAAACAAACAAACAAAACCAACTCTTCACTTCCCAATTATTTTATTGCATTTTACAATTATTTGTGTTCTCAAGGTTATTTATGCCTATCATATCTGTATGTTAGAAAGACTATATAGTAGTCTACTACTGTGCATCTCTTCCCAACTCTGTATTCAGTGACTTTATGTTGGTAGCTTGTAATCAACCATGGTGGGCATATTTGCACCATGGAAATTGGGGAATGCTGTAAATTAGAGGTTTATTTTTGACAGCATAGTTATTAAACATTTGCCAGCACACCAGTGAATAGGATGTTCTTTTAGTGTAATGTTCTGCTTATCTGAGGATGGCTTTCTTCCTTTTTTTTTTCTTGAGACGGAGTCTCACTCTTGCCCAGACTGGAGCGCAGTGGCTCAGTCTTGGCTCACTACAACCTCCGCCTCCTGGGTTCAAGAGAGTCTCCTGCTTTAACCTCTGGAGCAGCTGGGATTACAGGTGTGTGCCACCATGCCCAGCTAATTTTTTGTATTTTTAATGGAGATGGGGTTTCACCATGTTGGGCAGGCTGGTTTCGAACTCCTGATCTCAGGTGATCTGCCCACCTCGGCCTCCCAAAGTGCTGGGATTACAGGCTTGAGCCACCACGCCTGGCTTTAAATATATTTTTATAGGGTGACTACAAGTCTGGAACATAAAACTACTTGTTTCATTATCATCACAGATACATTTGTTTATCATCCACAGGGAAACATGACTGAGATTAAAACAAAGCACATTAAATAAAATGAAAAAGAGAATAGGTAAATATTTTTCCTATATTTCAAGAGTTTTTGGGTTAGGTGCAGTAACACCTGTAATTCCAGAACTTTGGGAGGCCAAGGTGGGAGAATTGCTTGACCAGGAGTTCAAAACCAACCTGGGCAACATGGCAAGACCCCTTCTCTACAAAAAATTAGTAGGATGTGGTGGTGGCACCTGTGGTTCCAGCTACAATGGAGACCGAGGCAGGAGGGTTGCTTGAGCCTGGGAATTTGAGGCTACAGCAGTGAGTTAGGATTGTGCCACTGTACTCTAGCCTGGACGACAGTGCAAGACCCTATCTCAAAAAAAAGTTTTTTGTTTTTTTTTGTTTCTTTTTTTGTGATGGAGTCTCACTCTGTCACCCAGGCTGGAGTGCAGTGGCACATTCTTGGCTCACTGCAACATCTGTCTCCCGGGTTCAAGCAATTCTTCTGCCCCAACTTCCTATGTAGCTGGGACTACAGGCGCTACCACCATGCCTGGCTAATTTTTGTATTTTTAGTAGAAATGGGGTTTCACCATATTGGCCAGGCTGGTCTTGAACTCCTGACCTCATGATCTGCCCGCCTCAGCCTCCCAAAGTGCTGGGATTACAGGCATGAGCCACCATGCCTGGCCAAAAAATTTTTTTAAATAAAAAATAAAGACTTTTTGGACACCCTAGATACATAAACAGGTAAATGAATTGAGGATACATGTATTCAGAGAGAGAGATATATATATATTGTGTGTGTGTCTGTACATACTGTCACTTCTCATTATGCGTGGATTATTTATTTTAGGTGTGGATTCTGTATTTGAAAATTCACCTACTCAACAAAATGTATTTGCAGCTCAAAAATCAGTACTTGCTGGGTGCAGTGGCTCACGCCTGTGATCCCAGCACTTTGGGAGGCCCAGACAGGCAGATCATCTGAGGTCAGGAATTTGAGACCAGCCTAACCAACATGGTGAAACCCTGTCTACTAAAAATACAAAAATTAGCCAGGGATGGTGGCATGCACTTGTAATCTCAGCTACTTAGGAGGCTGAGGCAGAAGAATTGTTTGAACCTGGGAAGCAGAGGCTGCAGCTAGCTGAGATTGCCCCACTGCACTTCAGCCTGGGTGACAACAGTGAAACTCTGTCCCAGAAAGAAAAAAAAAAAATCAGTACTCAGGTTCTCTTGCAGTTATTATTGGACATGTGCAGAACAGTGAAAAATGTGAGTTGTGCATTTTGCATGTTCTGAAGCTGAGGTTGAATGAGGTGACACTCTGTTTCAGCTGTTGTACTGCAAACAAGTGTCCTTTTTGTATTCTATTTAGTGCCACATTTTTTTTCACATTTTTTTACTTTTTGTTGGTAATTTTGCTGTTTAAAATGGCTCCTAAATGTGGTACTGAAGTCCTATCTAGTGTTCCTAAGCTCAAGAAGGCTGTGATATGCCTTACAGAGAAAATGTGCATCTCAAACAAGCTTGTTCCGGCATGAGTTATAGTGCAATTGGCCATGAGTTCAGTGTTAATGAATCAAATATATATATAGTATCTTTAAACAGAAATGCATAAAACAAAATTATGTATTGATCAGTTAATGAAATGTCACTGAAGGCTTGCAGGAACCCAACTGTGTAGTTCCCCTCAGAACAGTGGTTCAATATTTGCTAATTCAATAGTTTTGGTGACTTTATAGAACATAATTATTGCAAATAATGGGAATTGATTGTATACACACACACATTCATATATACATGACATTTGTGACTAATTTTTAGAGAAGTAGACTACAATCAATTATTATAAATACTAAATCTATCTTAACATTTTACTGATGATTCAGATGGCTTAGAATACATAAATTCAAATATTTATGAATATGCAGAAAAGTCAGTAAATAGAAATGTATCATATTTTGAATAATTTAAAAACATTTTTTAGCTTCCTTGTGATTTATTAATTAATTAGAGAACCAGTTTGCATAGTTATTCCTCTCATTGAGTGTATTATTCATATAGACATTTATTAATAGAGATTACTTTCTTGAGCATTTGATTAATGATCCTAAAAGGTTTTATTTTATTCCAACCAGATTATATATATGAAGCTTTATTGAACACTGCTATTGACATAGATTCACTGGAAGCAGACTCACATTTAGATGAAGTCTGGATCAAGGAAGTGATAATGAAGGCAGGGATGAAGTTAAAGTGGAGTAAATTGAAACAGGACAAAGTCAAAAAAAATAAAGATGCTGTAAGAAGGTAAAACTTAACTGTATAGACTGGTGGGGTTTGGGAGAGACTACATAGTTATATTGACACTTTTTAATGGAAAGATTTGCTTTAAAATTTCTTTTGTAATAAAGATACGTGTGTATAAACTTTTCTTCAAAGTACTTAAAGCATTAGAAAGTATATTAATACATTCAAGTTATTATAAAACTGTAAGGTTTTTTTTAATTTGCTGAATGTATACATTGGTCTGAATTTTCAGATTTGATTGATTCTCATTCTTATGAAAATGTAAACCACAGGTAGGTAGGCAGTTATTAAATAGTCTGTCATAAGTCATTATATGTATAAGAAGGGGAAATAGGCCTAATCCACACTGAATATTGGGTTTTATTGTTAATGGTAGCTCACAGGGATAAATGTGAACCAATTCACAGGCTATAAAGTATTTCTGATATTTAAGAAATGAAACTCTTTTGCTGTTAATTGTAGGCCCCAGGCAGATCCAGCTTTATTAACCCCAAGGTCCCCGATTGTTACTATAATGGGCCATGTTGATCACGGGAAAACAACATTACTTGACCAACTTCGAAAAACTCAAGTGGCAGCAATGGAAGTTGGAGGCATCACTCAGCACATTGGTGCCTTTCTTGGTATGAACACAAATTACCTTACAATGTGCTTGGGAACCCCACTTACTATTTTCTTAAACCAAATGTCATAGTGTGAAGTATACAAATTCAAAGTAAAAGAGAAGGCTAAAGCTTACAGTCGTTGGTTTGATGAAATGTAGAGCAAGTGATTAGTAAAGCTATTTTTTAACTTTCTATGAGAAGAAAATTGTGTTAACTGTTTTTTTTTTTTTTTTTTTTTTTTTTTTGAGACAGAGTATCACTCTGTCACCCAGGCTGGAGTGCAGTGGTGCAATCTTGGCTCACTGCAACCTCTGCCTTCCCGGTTCAAGCAGTGCTCCTGCCTCAGCCTCCCAAGTAGCTGGGACTACAGGTGTGCACCACTGTGCCTGGCTGATTTTTGTAGTTTTAGTTGAGGCAGGGTTTCCCCGTGTTGGCCAGGCTGGTCTCAAACTCCTGACCTTGTGATCGCCCGTCTCGGCCTCCCAAAGTGTTGGGATTACAGATGTGAACCATCGTGCCTGGCCTAATTTTTTTGTATTTTTAGTAGAGACAGGGTTTTGCCATGTTGGCCAGGCTGGTGTCGAACCCCTAACCTCAAGTGATCTGCCCATCTTGACCTCCCAAAGTGCTAGGATTACAGGTGTGAGCCACCGCACCTGGCTGAAAATTGTGTTAACTTTTAATTCTAGCTCATTCTTAGTTTGATTTAATGAGCCTACAATTTTTTGTTAATTAATTATGTTTATATAACCTCCTTTGCTAGGTTGTGACAATGTTGCTGATAATAATTAAATAATAGTCCCAATTATGAGCACCTAGCATGTGTCCAGAACTATGCTAAGCACCTTATATGTTTTGTCTTTTTTATCTTACAACAACATCATAAGGTAGGTATTAATAGTTGCACTTACAAATAAGGAAGCTGATACTTCTTTGAGTTAAGTAACTTTCCCACAGTATATAGCCTGTAAGTAGCATAGCCAGGATTTAAACCCAAGGTCACTGGACTCAAATCCTGAGCTACTGCCTACTAAATCGCCTTTCTGTGGCTCAGGGGGTTGTGCAACTCTGATTTGCTAATGTAAGGGTGGCTCCCTGTACAACAGTTGGTCTGTTCTATCTCTAAAATAGATTTATCATTGATACATTTATGAAAGTAGTTATGTTCTAGAAATATGGAGACTTTAGTTTAAAATTTTTACGTGGAAAAAACCCCATAAAAGTTTCACTGGCATTTTATCACTTTTCATTGTGAAATTGTTATGATCTGTGTTCTGATTAAGATTAATGGAAGGAATAAAATTATTTTAAAGAATTATTGATGGTTTCAGATAATGTCACATATATTCTTTGGTATTAAGGAAGTACATGTTTGAGTCCTTGATGTTCTTGAATTTCTGTTTCCACAGTTTCTCTGCCTTCTGGGGAAAAGATAACTTTTCTTGATACTCCAGGACATGCTGCTTTCTCAGCAATGAGAGCCAGAGGGGCTCAGGTCACTGACATTGTCATCTTGGTTGTAGCTGCAGATGATGGGGTGATGAAACAAACTGTAGAATCTATTCAGCATGCCAAAGATGCACAAGGTACTGTGTGGCTGACTTAATGGATGTACTACATAAAGTCAAAGTTCTGGGGCCATTTACATATAGCTCATTTAGTCTTCACAACAATCCCAGAGTTATACCTGTATTATAGATAAGCCTCAAAGATAAATTGTTTTCCCACAGACTTTTAACTAATAGGAAGAGTATAGCAGGATTCAACTTGGGACTTGTGACCATAAGTACATACCACAGGTACAGTCTTTCCTATGCTTTTTTTTGTTTTGTTTTCAACTTTTTATCATGGAAATTTTAAACAGATACAAAAGTAAGAAGATAATAATGAAATTCTATGTACCCATCATCTAAATTCATTACAAGTTGCATAGTGGTTATATTCTGTTATTTCCTGTTAATTTATTATGTGGAATTCTTCTCTAAAGAGAAACTTTCCCTTCTGCTTTAAATAAGTTCTTATCTGATCAAACATACAAAATTGAAACTTTTGGAAAATCACTTAATGATCGTCTCCCTTATTTCTTCATTTAAAAGTTATAATAATAAATACCCACACATGTAATTACACATTCTAGGCTGGAGTGGTGGCTCACACCTGTAATCCCAGCACTTTGGGAGGCTGAGGCCGGTGGATCACCTGAGGTCGTTGGGAGTTCGAGATCAGCTTGACCAGCATGGAGAAACCCCGTCTCTACTAAAAATACAAAATTAGCCAGGCGTGGTGGCGCATAACTGTAATTCCAGCTACTCAGGAGGCTGAGTCAGGAGAATCACTTGAACCCAGGAGGCAGAGGTAGTGGTGAGCTGAGATCACGCCATTGCACTCCAGCCTGGGCAACGAAAGCAAAACTCCGTCTCAAAAAAAAAAAAAGTTACACATTCAATATATTCATTTTTATTCTGAAATGACTGTACCCCTACCCTTACTGAGAAAATGTACTTGATGAAGTGTGTCATATTCCCCCCAGATTTACTGGCAAGATTTTTAAAAGGTTGGGAGTTATTGAGCTACTCCAGTTCTTTTATTTTACAGCATGGAAAGTAAGACTCAGACAGCAGCCAGAACTCTCCGTAATTATATACAATTATACAACTAATTTTCAGTATGTCTGCATTTGGAATTTAGATCTGCTAGCTTCCAGTGTTATTCTCTTTCCTTTCTAATTCCTTAAAACTGCCTTTGTGTGATGTACTATGTTCTTAATGATTCTAGGGAATACATGGCAAGAAGAGAGGGATAAATTTGCCAGGGATCCCATTACAAAACAATTGGCTGAGATAGGATAAATTCATTAGATCATGCTTTGTACACCTCTTCTCTTGGTACCTACCTGTTAAGTTCCAGCTCATCAACATGGAATGTACTTTTTCTTTCTCTTTTCTTTTTCTTTTTTTTTTTTTTGAGATGGAGTTTTGCTCTTATCGTCCAGGCTGGAATGCAGTGGTGCAATCTTGGCTCAGGCTCACTTCAACCTCCTTCTCCCAGGTTCAAGTGATTCTTCTGCCTCAGCCTCCCGAGTAGCTGAGATTACAGGTGACCGCCACCACACTCAGCTCATTTTTGTATTTTTAGTAGAGATGGTGTTTTACCATGTTGGCTAGGCTGGTCTCAAACCCCTGACCTCAGGTGATTTACCTGCCTTGGCCTCCCAAAGTGCTGGGATTACAGGCGTGAGCCACCGTGCCCGGCTGGGATGTACTTTTTTGTAATAGTATGTTGTGGATTGGAAAACTTTTTTGTATATTTTAAAATTTCTGTTTGATACCTGAGAAAATTACAGAGATGATGAAATGCAGCCACAGAATTATCTCATAGAATTTTGTGTGATTTCTCTAAAGAGAGGATATGTCTAGTGATAAGTAGATTAAAAGATTATTTGGTCCTTTCATTAAGTAAACATTTATTGAGAGCCTATGTGTTAGTCGACTATGTGTTGGTCACTGACCTAGGTGTATGAATAAATAGTATAAGTCCTAAAAGGAAATTTGTGATATTGGTACTTAGTTTTAACCTAGGATGAGATGTTGGGTTTTAACAATGTGTTAATAAACCCTGGAAAGAAGAGGCAAATGATCTAGTAGTATTGAATTGGAATCTTCTCATGATTTTTTTTTTTTTTTTTGAGAATATCTCCAGTGTACTTGTTGATCTTGCTTTTATGTTTAAGGATAGGCCTTTTTCTACCCAAAATACAGTTGACCTTTGAACGTCACGGGTTTGAACTGTGTGAGTCTACTTAACACACACATTTTTTTCAACCAAACATAAATAAAACAGCATTCACAGAATTTGAAACTTCCTTACATGACTTTTTGTACACACGGTTCTGTAGAGCTGGCTGCAAGACTTGAGTATGCTGGGATTTTGATACAGGCAGTGGTGGGGGGTTCCTAGAACCAATCCACCAGTATACCCAGGAATGACTGTATTGTTTGTTGTGTTTTTTTTTTTTGAGATGGAGTCTCTCTCTGTTGCCCACGCTGGAGTGCAGTGGCACGATTTCAGCTCACTGCAAGCTCTACCTTCCCGGTTCAAGCGATTCTCCTGCCTCGGACTCCCAAGTAGCTGGGATTATAGGCGTGTGCCACCAAGCCCGGCTAATTTTTGTATTTTTTAGTAGACATAGGATTTCTCCATGTTGGCCAGGCTGATCTCAAACTCCTAACCTCAGGTGATCCACCCGCCTCAGCTTCCAAAAGTGCTAGGATTACAGGCATGAGCCACTGCACCCAGCCCAACTGTATTGTTTTTTTTGATAATCTCAGGTGTCTGTTATTCACTCAAAATCTGCTTATAATTATACTTTTAACATCTTGCATCTGGATTTCTTTATGTGTAGAGAGCAGAGTAGGGTGATACGACTCTAAAGTGGGTCATTTTGGCCTTTTGTTAGATAAAAACATCCACTGAGTAAAGAGAAAACTGGAACAGAAAGTTGGTGTCTTTCACTGTGAATACCTGGAATTGAAGGTGTCATCATTTTCACTCTATTTAACTCCGTTTCTTTCAGTTCCTATTGTCCTTGCCATAAATAAATGTGACAAAGCTGAGGCTGATCCTGAAAGAGTGAAAAAAGAGCTGCTGGCTTATGATGTGGTATGTGAAGATTATGGAGGTGATGTTCAAGCAGTGCCTGTCTCCGCACTTACGGTAAATGTGGGGACTTCATATGAATATGCCTGAATGGGAACGCTGTACACAATGCACACAGTATATTACATCTAAAGAACATTTTGATGTACATAATTTGTGTTGTTTTTAAAACATTTTCCGGGTGTCAGGCAAAGATGGTATTATCTCGGTTTGGCACATTAGGAATTAGGCTCAGAGAGGTCAGTCACCAGCTGATCAGTGTGGAGTCAAGTCTAAATGGAATAAGTTTTTTATTATGAGATACTTAGGATGAGAATAAATGGGGAATAAGGGAAATAGTAGGATAAAGACATGGTGTGATCACAGCTCACTGCAGCCTTCACCCCCAAAGCTCAAGTTGTCCTCCCACCTCAGCCTCTTGAGTAGTTTGGGTTACAGGCAGGTGCCATCCCATGCCTAGCTAATTTTAAAAATTTTTTGTAGACATAGGGTGTCACTGTGTTGCTTAGGCTGGTCTTGAACACCTGGCCTCAAGCCATTGTCCCACCTTGGCCTCCCAAAGCACCGAGATTACAAGTGTGAGCCACTGTGCCTGACCAAAGACTGTCTTAAGCAGAAATGACATCCAGTTGTTAACAAAAAAGTGCTTATATTTCATGCCTCTTACAAGTGGAAAACAGGCCTTACAGCATTTAAGAGATGTAAACAAAAAGTTCATGAATACCAAGATTAAATATTAAGTTGATTTTGTTGTTGATTGACTGAATGTTTTTGTGGATTAAATTGCTACATGTTTTAAAATGTTATTTAAATGAATTCCATTTTCTTTAAAATTACCATCTATTCTTTCTTGAATATAAGCACCAAGGAAAGTCAGTACTTGCCTCATATCAGTGTTTTCCAATTCTTTTACCCCGTAGAGGTTGCTGCTAAGTAACCTTTTTTGTCCATCCTTGTTATATAATATAGCCTTTTTTTTTTCCTCCTGATCATTCACTGAAGGGATGGTGGGCTAATCTACACCTTCCTCCAATTAAATCTCATTTCATCTTTACTTTTCCTAAATGTGTTACCTCCAAGATACTTAGAAATTATGCCTCCATTAGTAGTAAAACTGTGCATCTTTTTCTCTGAAATTTATAAAATGCTGACTTAGACTTTGTTATCTTCTGCACTATCTCTCAATTGTTATTGCACTCCGAAAGCCACATGTTAAGCTTGCTACAATAAGATTAAAATATTTGGCCAGGCGCAGTGACTTACGCCTGTAATCCTAGCACTTTGGGAGGCCGAGATGGTCGGATCCATTGAGGCAGGAGTTCAAGACCAGCCTGGGCAACATGGTGAGACCTTGTCTCTACAAATAAACACAAAAATTAGCCTGGCTTGGTGGCATGTGCCTGTAGTCCTAGCTATTGGGGAGGCTGAGGCTGGAGGATCACCTGAGCGAGGGAGGTGGAGGTTGCAGTGAGCTGAGATGATGCCACTGCACTCCAGCCTTGATAACAGAGTGAGACCCTGTCTAAAAAAAAAAAAAATTAAAATATTTGAAGAGTTGACTACCTTTTCTGACCAGATACCATGAGATGAGTAGGTAGATATAAAGCTGCTTAGGCAGATTTGGAGGTGTGTCAGAGATGATTCCAAGGGAATGGAGGGGATTGGAAGAGAGTGGCAGGGAGGTAAGATGATTTTCTAAGGTATGTAAAGGATTACTTCATGCAAGTTAACAACTCTAGTTCTGCTTTTTGGAGCAGCATTTTGTAAATTGGAATAAATACTAGGAATAAGTGGGTGGGTAAGCAAAATATTTAGTCAATTTTTTTGGTTTTGTTTTACAGTTGTCTATTGTTTTATTTTTTATTTTTTGAAACAAAGTCTTGCTGTGTGTCTCAGGCTGGAGTGCATGGCATGATCTTGGCTCACTGCAACCTCTGCCTCTGGGTTCAAGCAATTTTCCTGCCTCAGCCTCCTGAGTAGCTGGGATTACAGGCACGTGCCACCACACCCGACTATTTAGTAGAGACAGGGTTTTACCATGTTGGCTGGTCTCGAACTCCTAAGTGCCAGTTTCAGCTTCCCAAAGTGCTGGGATTACAGGCATGAGCCACTGTGCCCGGCCCTTGTCTGTTGTTTTATATTTGGTAACAACTGTGAGCAATCTCTTAGCTGATACGAGGAGTGGAAAAATACCTTGCCTATCAGTTCCAGTTCCATCACCAGTTAATCGGCTGTGTGATCTTGGAGCCCTAGAGAGCATAGTAAACATAGACCATGAAAGGTAAAAGAATCACCCACTCCAGCTTCTTCATTTTATGGTTGAGGTAAGAAGATCCAGGGAGGTGAGGTGATTTCTTTTTTAAAGGGTGCACAGCTGGGTGGTTATAAAGCACAGCTTAGAGCCTAGATCTCTAGTTAGTGCTTTTTCTCCTCATTTATTTATTTTCTCATCATTTATTTAATAAGGGTAAGTAATGCTTGATTTACTTTATAGGATTCTTGAGTTGATCAAATGAAATAATAGATGTGAAATCTCGTTCAGTTGAGTAGAACTTAAAACAAGAAAGCAAGAGGAAGGAAACACAATTGTAGGGACAGACGGAGGAGAAAGAAAAGAATGAAGCATTGCATGTGTTTATGAAAGGGATAGTAACAAGTACCACCAGTGGCCATACTTTAAAAAAAAATAGCCACTTATTCCTTGCAAGATCTGCCCATGGCTCAGGTTTTCTTGCTGATCCCTCCCTCCCTTCCATTCTTCCCATTCTCTTTTTTCTTATTTTCTTTTCCCCTCCCTCCCTTCCTTTCTTTGTTAAATTGAGTAATCATGCTTTTAATGATTAAAGAGAAAAGTATAATATATCTTGCAAGGATTTATGTGACTTTCTGTCCTTGGTATTTATGTTTACTGATAATATTTATTAATGTGTATTAACAACCTTTGTTATTGTTAAAGGGCAATAATCTGATGGCTTTGGCAGAAGCAACAGTTGCTCTTGCAGAAATATTAGAATTGAAAGCAGATCCCAATGGTCCAGTGGAAGGAACAGTAATAGAGTCTTTCACAGACAAAGGAAGAGGGTAGGACTCTTAAACTGCTTGCCTTTTTAATTTGTTCTGTGGTTTTTGTGACTTGATTATATGATGATATATTATTCTTGTTGCATGTTATTGTTAGTTCATGAACAATATTTTCAAAGCATTTGTTTTAAAAAGTATTTTATTGTTTGTACTGACACAAGAACACAAGAATGCGGTTATTATCAGTAGACCATAGCAACTATCCATATACATCTAGTAGTCATATTTAGATGACATAAGTAGTTCAATTTGTTTTATTTTTTTCCCCCACTGACTCGACTGAATTGGTAAAGTCTTACAGATAACATAAATTAGAATGAAATACCAATAGTTGCATTTTAGGGTTTGTAAATTCTTTATACCTTACCCATTAATATAATACGCAGAAAGATCTTTGAAGTGGTGTGCTTGAATTTTCCTCCGTATCAGCAAGAGAGGTTTTCTCATTGTTTTACACTCTCTAACAACTGTGAGTAATCCCTAGCTGATGGAGACTGGGATAGAAAGTGGGTTAAGATTCTGTCAGAACACTTTGCTCCGTTTCTTCTCTTAGCATGACCTTGTAGGAAATTATTTTTTTAAAATTGTGGTAAGAAACACCTAACATCCCATTTATTATGTTAACCATATTTAAATATACAGTTCAGTATTGTTGTTTATTCACAGTGTTGTACAACAGATCTGTTGAACTATTTTATCTTGTAAAACTGAAAGTCTATACCTTTTAAAATTACCTTAGTCCTTCTCCTGAGCCCTTGGCAACCACCTTTCTGTTTTCTGTTTTTCTTTTATTTATTTTTGAGACAGACTTTTGCTCTTGTTGCCCAGGCTGGAGTGAAGTGGCCATGATCTCAGCTCACTGCAATCTGTGCTCCCTGGGTTCAAGCGATTCGCTTGCCTCAGCCTCCCAGGTAGCTGGGATTTACAGGCACCCGCCACCACGCCTGGCTACTTTTTGTATTTTTGGTAGAGACAGGGTTTTCGCCATGTTGGCCAGGCCAGTCTTGAACTCCTGACCTCAGGTGATTCACCCGCCTCAGCCTCCCAAAGTGTTGGGATTACAGGCGTGAGCCACTACGCCTGGCATTGTTTTCTGTTTTTATTTTGTGACTACTATAGATACTTCATATGAGTGGAATCGTACAGTATGTGTCCATTTGTAACTGGCTTATTTCATTTTGTATAATGTTCTAGAGTTTCATTCATGTTGTAGCCTGTGAAAAGATTTCCTTTTTAAAAAAAATTTAATATTTATTTTTTAATTTTTCTTTTTTTGAGATGGAGTCTTGCTCTATCACCCAGGCTGGAGTGTAGTAGTGCGATCTCGGCTCAGTGCAGCCTCTGCCTCCCAGGTTCAAGTGATTCTCCTGCCTCAGCCTCCTGAGTAGCTGGGACTGTAGGCACGTGCCACCACACTTGGCTAATTTTTGTATTTTTAGTAGAGACGGGGTTTCACCATGTTGGCCAGGCTAGTCTCGAACTCCTGACCTCAGTTGATGTGCCCACCTCGGCCTCCCAAAGTGCTGGGATTACAGGTGTGAGCCACTTCACCCAGCCTATTTTTTTTTTTAATTGAGATGGGGTCCTGCTATGTTGCCCTGGCTGGTCTCAAACTCATGAGCTCAAGTAGTCCACCCACCTTGGCCTTCAAAAGTGCTGCTGGGATTACAGCCATGAGCCACTATACCTGGCCAATTTCCTTCTTTTTAAAGACTGTATAATATTCCTTTGTATGTAAAATCCACATTTTCTTTGGAAGAAATGTCCATTTGTCTTTTGATGGACATTTGGGTTGCTTCTACTTCTTGGCTATTGCAAATAAATTTGTTTAAAATGGTCTTGGTAGGCTGACTTTGAACTCGGGGGCTCAAGTGATCCTCTTGCCTTAGCCCCCTGAATAGCTGGGATTGCAGGTGTGCCATTGCACCCAGCTTTGAAATGTTTTTATAGTATGAAAAACTGCTTAAGAAGTTAAGTGGCAGAATTAATCTTGTGTATACACATGTTTATGTAATTTAAACTTCATAAAGATATCTTTGCTCTACTTAAAGTACAATTACATCCTGATTATGACATTAAAAATATACTTTTATTTTCATTTTAGTCCTGTTACTACAGCTATAATTCAAAGAGGAACTTTAAGAAAAGGCTGTGTTCTGGTTGCTGGAAATTGTTGGGCAAAAGTACGCTCAATGTTTGATGAAAATGGAAAAACAATCCATGAGGCCCATCCCAGCATGCCAGTGGGAATTACAGGCTGGAGAGACCTTCCTTCTGCAGGAGAAGAAATTCTTGAAGTAGAATCTGAGGTATATCAAGCTTAATTCCTATATGTAGGATGTAATATAATGATTTTAAATGTCAGTTTACAATGTTATACCAAATATGTGTATTAATGTTAACAAATAATTCTAGATTATAAGAGGCTGTGAGGATGCAAGTGGTGCTATTATAGCATTAGACTATAGAATTTTGGGGGGATAAGATTTTTAAATCATTTCAATTATATAAGCTCTCAAAATTTTACATGTTTCTTGAAACTTATAAAAGTAGCAGTTTCATACATGAGTTACGCTAATTTCCTAATGGGGGACAACACAAAGGCTTTAATCTAGCAGTTATTGTTGTCTACTTCATTAAATAACGCGTTTTTCCCCTATAAAGCCAAGGGCACGTGAAGTTGTTGACTGGAGGAAGTATGAACAAGAACAGGAGAAAGGTAAAGAGGATATGAAAATAATAGAAGAAAAGCGAAAGGAACACCAAGAAGCATATCAGAAAGCCCGTGAGAAGTATAGCAATGTGCAGTGGAAGAAGAGATCACTTCTACGGTATTTAGAAATAAAAGAACAAACATCCTTAAAGCGAAAAGAGGAAATGGAAAGAGATTCAAATGTACTTCCTGTGATTATTAAAGGTATCTTTTTAAAGATTTTACATTACATTCTCTGAATATATATATATATATATTTTAACTATTCTCATAGTTTGGTCCTTTACATTTACATGAAAATTATTTCAGTATTTTAGGAGAGATTTTCTTATTCAACATATTTCTTGCTGATTTTGTTGTAAATGAACCTTTGGCTCATTATATGCTATTAAGTCAAGTAGGTATATGTAATGCTAAGCCTACATAAAAGTGGATTTAGTGGTAAATGACATTCCTATCATGGCTTTAAATAGATTATTGTCATTTTTATGTCTGCTGATGTCTAACTCGTAAAAGCAACAATTATAAACTTTTTCTGTATTTAGGTGATGTTGATGGTTCTGTTGAGGCCATTTTGAACATTATAGATACCTATGATGCTTCACACGAGTGTGAACTAGAATTAGTACATTTTGGAGTAGGTGATATAAGTGCAAATGATGTTAACCTTGCTGAAACATTTAATGGTAAGGATTCCATTTTTTCTTGTTAATCTGTGTTCCCTAAATAACACTGAACCATCTGCTTCTGTCTTTTGTTGCTTGGCTTGTCACACCTGACATTTATTCCCATCAGCATCACCCTTCCTGCTATAGTCCAGTCCCAGCTAGCAATTTAAACTGAATGGGATGTGCAGTATTGTGGCCATAGCTCCATTTGTTGTGGTTGTATTGCAAATTTGGGGAACTATTTCAAGACCTAGTCACGTTTATCTTTTTTTTCAAAGCACCATTACTGCCCCCTCTCCCTACTCCTCCAAGTTCTTTACTATCCCACGGTTGATTCTCATATCTTTCATTAGACTTCTGAATGTTCCTAGCACTGTAATCACCCTATTCAGTCTTTCCTTCATCTTTTACTTTTGGCTTCCTATCTTTGGTAATTGATAACTTTATATGTCATATCTTTTTAGAGCAAAAGGTCTTTTTAGCTTTATAAGCCTAGAAGGCATGGAACTGTCTTTACTAGTTGAATTTATGATCACAAAAAGGGGGACTCATGACTGTTAAATAAGTGGAACACCTAGTAAAGCAAAAACATTGTTGAGTTATTAGGAATCATTTAGGAAAGAGATTTCTTTGAAACCTGACTTGATTAGAGTTAGATGTCACCTCTACTGAAAAGGATAGAGGTAACATCTAACTGATTAATTAAACGTATTTCATAGGCACTGACTGGCTTAGTACTGTGCTGTAATATAGACAGTGTATTGAATGATATTGAAATGACTTTTTTTCTTTTTTTTTTTTTTGGAGACAGAGCCTCACTCTGTCGCCCAGGCTGACATGTGGCATCGTCTCGGCTCACTGCAACCTCTGTCTCCCTTGTTCAAGGGATTCTCCTGCCACAGCCCCCACTGAGTAGCTGGGATTACAGGCATGCACCACCATACCTGGCTAATTTTGTATTTTTAGTAGAGACAGGGTTTCACCATGTTGGCCAGGCTGGTCTTGAACTCCTGACCTAGGTGGTCCACCTGCCTTGGCCTCCCAAAGTGCTGGAATTATAGGCATGAGCCATTGTGCCCAGCCAATTGAATGACTTCTTTTTCTTGAGATGGAGTTTTGCTTTTGTCAACCAGGCTGGAATGCAATGGTGCAATCTTGGCTCACTGCCACCTCTGCCTCCTCGGTTCAAGTGATTCTCCTGCCCCAGTCTCCTGAGTAGCTGGGATTATAGGCACCCACCACCACACCCGTCTAATTCTTATATTTTTAGCATAGATGAGGTTGGCCAGTTTCGTCTCAAACTCCTGACCTCAGGTGATCCGCCCACCTCGGCCTCCCAAAGTCCTGGGATTATAGGCTTGAGCCACTGCGCCTGGCCAGAATGACTTCTTAATGATAGGAGTTTCAAGGTGATTGTGTTTTTCTCCGTATTAAACTGTGTGGGTTAATTTTTTTTCATTCATTTTGTTTAAGACAAGAGTGTCTTAAAGCTTTTTTTTAAGACAAGCTTTTTTTTTTTTTTTTTTTTTACTTTTTGGGTTAATTTTTTTTTGAGATAAAGTCTCGCTGTCGCCCAGGCTGGAGTGCAATGGTGCAATCTGGGCTCACCGCACCCACCGCCTCCTGGGTTTAAGAGATTCTCCTGCCTTAGTTTCCTGAGTAGCTGCAATTACAGGCATCTGCCACCATGCCTAGCTAATTTTTGTATTTTTAGTAGAGACGGGGTTTCACCATGTTGGTCAGGCTGGTCTCAAACTCCCAGCCGCCAGTGATCCACCCGCCTCGGCCTCCCAAAGTGCTGGGATTACAGGCATGAGCCACCGTGCCCGTCCAGGTTAATTTTTTTCATTCATCTTTTTTAAGACAAGAGCATTTTGCTTTTTTTTTCTCCCAAAGTATTTACAGTTAAATACATTATTTGTTTTTTGGTGCAATGGTCAGCTCCATGAAACTTGCTTCTTAAAAATAACTCTTGGCCCTTACCAATTAAGTCACTATTTTTGGGCATCTTTTGGCCGTCTGAATACCTAAGTGCAAACCACAAAAATTGTAGACAATAAGATTATAATTTAATAATGTAGTGTTATTAAAATGAAGCAATAATATTTTAGCCCTGGTCATTTTTTGTGTTTTTATTTCTCTGGTATAAAAACCAAATTTTGTTTAGCATACTGCTTTACACGTTATAGGCACTTAATGGTCCTTAAATGAATGGATTTGAAATTATAAAGAAATTTTGTTAAACAAGCCACAATACAATTTATAAAATTCTTTCATCAATTGGAAAATTTACTAGTTTTGGTGAGAAAAAAATCATAGACCTTCTAACCTCCTCTAATTGCTATTTTTTTTTTTTTTGAGACAGAGTTTTGCTCTATTTGCCGAGGCTGGAGTGCAACGGCACGATCTCAGCTCACTGCAACCTCTGCCTCCCGGGTTCAAGCGATTCTCCTGCCTCAGCCCCCCAAGTAGTTGGAATTACAGGTGCCCACCACCACGTCTGGCTAATTTTGTATTTTTAGTAGAGACGGGGTTTCACCATGTTGGCCAGGCTGGTGTCGAACTCCTGACTTCAGGTGATCCACTTGCCTGAGCTTCCTAAAGTGATAGGATTACAGGTGTGAGCCACGGCACCCGGACTCTTATTTGCTATTTTAATTTAGAAAATAATTTAGATTCAAGTTTCTGCTTGAAAGACAAATAAATGATTATAATGTAATCTTTGTGCTACTTCATTCATCATATTTCTGTTTGCTAGGTGTTATATATGGCTTTAATGTGAATGTAGGCAAAGTTATCCAAGAGTCAGCTGCAAAAAAAGGTGTAAAAATGAAACTTCACAAAATAATTTACCGTCTTGTTGAAGATTTGCAAGAGGAACTGAGCAGCAGATTACCCTGTGCTGTGGAAGAACACCCAGTAGGTGAGTGATCACTGAGTGTTACATTTAAAAATTAGTATAGTAGGTGCTATAAATAGCACTTCAGAGCTTAGAGGAAATGTTTTCAATGTTGAAAGATATATCGTGTGTTCTAGAAAAAAAGACTACCATGAGAATTCATTGTAGCTTCTTATGTAAACACCTGCCCTGTGTAACACATTGTGCCTATGCCTTGAGGATACAAAAGCAAATAAGGAATTAAGAACTTGCCCTCCAGTTTAGATATGAACAAATAATTATAATACAAATTATACTACTATTGAATGCATAAAGATTATTAACAGTGTCATGGAAAGAGCTGTTGACTTTGTTGTAGGGCTGGCAGAGAAGTCTACCTTAAGAAGAAAATTTACATTGAAATATTAAATATTTAAAAATACTGTTTCTAGCATATATCAGCCAGAGTAGACTGAGTTTATTTAAAATTGATTAAATTACCTCATCTGTTTTTTTTCCCTCCCCATGTAGATTTTTTTTTTGGTTAACTTTTAATTTTGATAATAGTTTTAAATTTCCAGGTAAATTGCAAGAGAAATACAAGGAACTCCTATATATCTTTTACCTAATTCACCAGTTGTTTACATTTTCTCCTATTTGCCTCATTTTTGTCCTGCTCCATACACACGGATTTTTTTTCCCTGGACCATTTGAAAATGTTTGAGATATAATGCCTATTTGCCTCTAAATATGTACATCTGCTAAGCAAAAGAGACTATCTTATAAAACCATAGAACTAATCAAACTCAAGAAACTTAACGTTTATTTATACAATTCAGTTATCTAATACACAGTCCATATTCACATTTTGTCCATTGTCCCAACAATGTACTTTTTTTCCCCAGTCCGGGATCATGGATTATAATATATCCATGTTGTCATATCTCTCTGGCTCCATTTAATCTGGAACAGTTCTTCAATTTTTGTCTTTTTTGACCTTGACATTTTTGAAGCATATTGGCCAGCTGTTTTGTAGAATGTACCCTGATTTGGATTTGTCCAGTGTTTCCCCATGATGAGATTTGATTTTGCATTTTTAATCTACATAACAGATTTATTATTTTAGGTTTTTCTGACCTGCTCAACATGATCGTACAGAGATTTTTATGTTCTTGTGCTAAGAGCAATTTGGAACACTAAGTCATGAGGGTTTCTAGGATTAAGCAAACACACCAGTCAGATAACACTACCACCACCAGTAAAATAGCTCCCTAGAAAACTGGTTCATTAGTGCGTGTTACTTCATTATTGGAATTTGTATTAATTTTTAGTCAGTAAAAAAAACAGACTCAGCCAGGCGTGGTGGCTCATGCCTATAATCCCAGCACTTTGGGAGGTCGAGGCATGCGGATCACCTGTGGTTGGGAGTTTGAGACCAGTCTGCCCAACATGGTGAAACCCCGTCTTTATTACAAAATTAGCCAGGTGTGGTGGCGCATGCCTGTAATCCCAGCTACTTGGGAGGCTGAGGCAGGAGAATCACTTGAATCCGGGAGGCAGAGGTTGCAGTGAGCCAAGATTGCACCATTGCACTCCAGCCTGGGCAACAAGAGCGAAACTCCATCTCAAAAAAAAGGAAAAAAAAAAGACTCAATTAGTAGTTCTAAGTAGATATAAATTACCTGTGGCAAAATGAAAAATAATGAGACCAGGTGCAGTGGCTCACGTGTGTCATCCCAGGACTTTGGGAGGCTGAGGTAGGACCATCACGTGAAGCCAAGAATTCAAGACCAGCCTCCACAAAAAAAAGGTAAAAATAAAATAATTAGTTGGGTATGGTGGCACGCACCTGTAGTCTCAGCTATCCAGGAGAATTGCTTGAGCCCAGGAGCTTGAGATTACAGTGAGATATGATCATGCCACTGCACTCCAGCCTGGGTGACCCATCTGTAAAAGTTTTTTTAAAAAGATAAAAGAGAAAGTAATGACAGATGATCTACTCTTGAAAACATATTGAATGAAAGCTTAAAACAAGGTTTTCATGGAGCAGACAAGAATAGGCAAAGATGGCTGGGTGCAGTGGCTCACGCCTGTAATTTCAGCACTTTGAGAGTCCGAGGTGGGTGGATCACTTGAGGTCAGGAGTTTGAGACCAACCTGGCCAACATGGTAAAACCCCGTCTCTACCAAAAATATAAAAATCAGCTGTATGTGGTTGTGGGCGCCTGTAATTCCAGCTACTTGGGAGGCTGAGGCAGGAGAAACACTTGAACCCCGGAGGTGGAGGTTGCAGTGAGCCAAGATCATGCCTGGATGACAAAGTGAGATCGTCTCAAAAAAAAAAAAAAAAAGAATAGCCAAAGATTTTCATGCATTTTTATTCTTAATATTGGTCAGGAAAATAAAATTGGAGTTAAAGAAACCTAGACTTTTTTCTAGGCATGAATTTGGATTTTTGTCATACCTTTAATTCTTATACCACAGAATGTCAGAAATTGCATATTTCTCAGAATCTTTAGTTTTCTGCACATTAATGCTCTCTTCTTCCTGAAGGTGAGGCATCTATACTAGCTACCTTCTCTATAACAGAAGGGAAGAAAAAAGTTCCTGTGGCTGGCTGCAGAGTCCAAAAGGGACAGTTAGAAAAACAAAAAAAATTTAAATTAACCCGTGATGGACATGTAATTTGGAAGGGTAAGCAACATCAAAATCTCCTATATCCAGTCACCAAAACCTGTTGACTACATAACCATCTGAAATCTGTTCATCTTTCATGTCCATAATCTCAGCTCAGGCCATTTCTTATTGCTGTTGTAACTCCTAAATTGTCTGTAGTTGATCGGTTCCCTTTGCTTGAGATGTATGTTGGTTTTATATCTCAAGTACCATCCTATCCTCAGCAAAAAGTTTGTGTCTACCTTTGAAATAGGAGATTTAGGGTATTTTGCTATAAATTAAGTCTTAGTTACAGCAAACTTCATTTTTCAGGGGGTTCCCCTGGTATTCAGTCCCATTATTTAACATGACAGGACCATGCAATTTTTAAGAATTTCAGTGTAATTTCCTGGTAACACCATATAATGTAGTATTTAGTAGGTACTTATCATTTATTGAATATACTAACCTTAAATTATATCTTTTTAAGGTTCATTAACCTCACTGAAACACCATAAAGATGACATTTCAATTGTCAAAACGGGAATGGATTGTGGTCTCAGTTTAGATGAAGAAAATATGGAATTTAAAGTGGGAGATAGAATTGTTTGTTACGAAGAAAAACAAATTCAAGCCAAGACTTCTTGGGATCCAGGATTTTAAAATACATTAAAGATGTAAATAACTCAACGTGTTGCTTTTTTGAAGGTAGAAATGCACTACTACTGGCCAAAAAGTATCTAAGTTGTTCTACCATGTGTTCATATGCACAAACTGTCAGAAGTGCTCAGAAATAGGAAATCTTATTTAAGGATGCCTCCAGCTAGAAATCCTTTAATGGAAAGACTGGCAATATGGTAAAAGGTAATTGTTAATTACTTACACATCACTGATTTCTTTAAAGTGGATGCTTTAGTTAAGAGGCTTATCAAGTGAACCAGCTTTCCCTGAATTGAGCTCCAAAGGAAGATATGCTACCCAAGTCCTGCTTGAAACTAAACTGTCTTTTAGTGTTAACAGTACAAATAAGTAATCATTCCTTTATAGGGATCCATCCTGAACAAACATTAAATTCCCAAGAGTTGTATGACAGACAGCAAACATTCCACTGAAACCACCCAGAGACTGTGGATGCATTTTTTTTTTTTTTTTAAACAGGTCTTGTCCAGGATGAAGTGCAATGCATGATTACAGCTCCTGGGCTCAAGGGATCCTTTTGTCTCACCCTCCCCAGTAGGCAGGACCATAGGAGTCAGCCTATGGTTTTTTTGGCAGAGATCGGGGTCTTGCTATGGTGCCCAGGCTGGTCTTGAACTCCTGGACACAAAGTGATCCTCCCAAAGTGTAGGGATTGCAGGCTTGAGCCACCACTCCCAGCCAGTATCCATTTTTGAGTTGGCAACTTTAGCCTTTAACAGAAGTATGCTTAGCCAAGGTCTCTTTTAAGCCAAGGTCTTAACACCTACACAAACCGTGATTCTCAAAGACAAGAGATAGGCACTACTGGCCACTGAATGGGTAAAGGGAAGGGATGCTGCTCATCACATGACAGACCGCACAACAAAGACTTACCTGGCCCCAAATGTCTATTGTGTTGAGGTCAAGATGGACAGAAACAAAAACTGGCTTGTGTAACTTCTGCCAAAGTATACGTATTCTAAGAAGTTACTATGAATTGAAAATATCAAGACCTTGACAAGTGGTTGGCACCTGGCAGGTATACAGAACCACTGGGTCACACAATCCCCAGAAGCAACATTCATACAGTGATAGCAGTAGCACTAATAAAGGAAATGGTGTGACCATCAATTTGGTGCTTAAAAACTATTCTTTTTACTGTAATGAAATCCAACAATAAAGGTTAGTTCGTGTCTTTTATTAACTCATACAGTTACTTGTCTTCTGGCTTGTTGAAGCAATAAGTCAGACAACATTTGCCACAATAATGTCTGTCAAAGTGGCTTGCCATAAACACCCCAGCACCACATTCATCAGATGGGCACTCTCGACGAAGGCGACTAATTTTGCCATTCTCATCCACCTGAAAAGTACAAACCTGCTGTAAGATAATTTTACAACACATTCTGAAGTCTAATTTAAGTGACTCAAAATATTTAAGCTTTTACTATGTAATACTGGTAGTTTTCGTGCTTACAAACCAAAGCACCCTAAATTCTCACCAGTTATTATTACTACAATGAAAATATTCAGAAGTCTTGGGACTTCTGAACACTAAAGGCCAGCTTTGCAAGTCGTAGACAAAGGTAAGACCTGAACCCAGACCCGACTTTAAACTCAGAACCCTATTACGTAAGTGATTTCAAAAACCAAACAGGAAAAACCCCAGAAGTCTGAATTTCTCATTTCCAGAATACCTCATTTAAACCAAAGTGGGGTAATACTAGATACTTAAGTCCAAGAAAATACTGACAAGTTACTATAAAGTTTTCCAAATAAGCCAAGACTTTGCTGACATTCTGCCCATCACTTTAACTGGCTCACCTTATAATATTTCAGGACAGCCAGCTTAACCTTCTTTCTCTTGTGCTTATTCTTCTTGGGAGTGGTGTAAGACTTCTTCTTCCTTTTCTTAGCACCACCACGAAGTCTCAACACAAGATGAAGAGTAGACTCCTGTTAATGGAAGAATGACGTAAGCTTTCACGATTCCACTAAAAATGGGCACACCCAACATTATGCATCTCTTAATTAAAAGCAGTAGCAGTACACAGTAACATTTATGAGGTAATCTTGCTGCCCCCATCCCAATAAAGTATCTGATTCTTAACAGTTTATAGGGAGATTAAAGAATGCATTACATCACACCATGGGATGCAACTTGCAAAATTCATAATGGGAAAAACTACAGTAGCGCTTCTCAAGTATCAGTATAGGAGTTACCTAAAAATCTACTCCTAATCTAATGCCATTCTCCCCTTTTGCGTGTCAAAATGTCCAAAATACACCACATGGAGTGGCTCACGTCTGTAATCCCAGCGCTGGGAGGCCACGGTGGGAAGATCACTTGAGCCCAGGAGTTTGAGACCAGCCTGGGCATGGTGGTGTAGGTCCAACTACAGAAGGTGGTGAGAGGACCACCTGAGTCTGAGAGATAGAGGCTGCAGTGACTGTGCCAAAGTCAGAGCCTGTCTCAAAAAAAGTAAAATAAAAAATTTCCAAAATAACATTTTTTTTAAGAGGCTGCTCTTCCCCTAGACAGACCTTTTGAATATTGTAGTCAGACAAAGTACGTCCATCTTCCAGTTGCTTGCCAGCAAAGATCAGTCTTTGCTGATCAGGAGGAATTCCTAGTAAGAAAAAAACAAGAAGTCACAGCACACGAAGCCTGTGATGTGCTCCAAATTTATAAGGTAACACCCCTTAATCAAATACATGGTACTAACAGCTGACCATAAGCCCTTACTAGAGGTTAGGCATGGTTCTAAATCTTTACACATCACGTTTTACTGCATTTAATCTTAGGGACAATACTGGGCTGTCTGCAGTGGCTCACGCCTGTAATGCCAACACTTTGGGAGGCCGAGGTGGGGGGATCACTTGAGGTCAGGAGTTCCAGACCAGCCTGGCCAACATGGTGAAACGCAGTCTCTACTAAAAATACAATAAATTGGCCGGGCGTGGTGCTGCACGCCTGTAATCCCCACTACTAGGGAGGTTGAAGCGCAAGAATCACTTGAACCCGGGAGGCGGAGGCTGCAGTGAGCCGGGACCAGCCAATACACTCCAGCCTGGGCGACAGAGGAGACTCCCATCTCACACAAAATAAGTAAGTGTCCAAATTCACACAAGTGAAATACACCTTAAGGATTCCAATCTACGGACTGTGCTCCCCGATCACAAACATTTATTGTGTTATTTCCCAAGTATTTTGCTTTGTCAATCTGCCCTTCCCCGCCTCACCATGAGCAGATATATCTAGCACCTACAAGTAGGCTGAAGTCTCCACAGGTTAAGTTTTCTTAACTACAAAATATTACTTGCCTTCCTTATCCTGGATCTTGGCCTTTACATTTTCTATCGTATCCGAGGGTTCAACCTATGAATGTTAAAATGAAAGTATGTTGCTTACACATTACGGAACTACAGCAGAACTCATTTAGTTTGACAATTACCACCGAACCGAACCGGCGACAGGGCTGAAACCTATTCAAGAGACCTATTACCCACCCAGTGGGCAACCTCCCAAGTCGGCTACCGGAAAGCACCTTCATCTCCCCAGCCCAGGGCGGGCGGCCGCCACAGGGCCACACGTGCTCGCGCCCGGCGGGGGGAGTTACCCGGCGCAGCTCCTTCGTTTTAACTAGCTGGCACCCCTCGAGAGGTGAGAGGCCCGCCTTTGGCCACCGAAAATCACCTTGAGGCCGTTGCTCCGCAAAAGATACTCATTTCAAAGCTTAAGTTTTAGAACCCAAATTCGGAATCATTGTCTAAGTCATGGAAAGCAGCGCCGGTCCTAAAATCCACCTCAGGACCTTATTCGGACCTTGGCTTCCTCATGACCACCTGGCCCGTACCTCGAGGGTGATGGTCTTCCCCGTAAGGGTTTTCACGAAAATCTGCATTTTTGTGGCGGCTCCACCTGAGGTTGGGGAAAAGGAAGAGATGGGTTAGGTCAGGGATCACAACAGAAGGCGGCATAGGGCGCTAGCCCCAGAGCGGCCGAAGAGCAGACACTCACCGCAGATGGCGGATCGAAAAGGAAGAACGCCGCGCAGGCCCACGGGGTTTCCCGGCGCCCCAGCCGAAAGACCCACCCCTTAGGCGACCACACCAAATGCCTGACTGCCATCCCAGCGACAATCCAACCCGGTGCTAGACCAGGACGTGAAACTCGTTTCTCCTCTCCCTAACCGGGGCTTATTTCTCACTTTAGCCTTCGGAATGCTTTCGAAATGGTAAGTTTAAGCAACGTAAAAAATGTTTTAAAAAGGTTTTTCCCGTGCAGTCAACGTGGCTAAGAGAATTTTTAAAAGGAGGTGGGTCGACGGGGGCCTCATTGGGGAAGAGGTAGGAAATGAAAGTGTATTCTGGGAATTGTAGTTCTCCACTGCTTTCTTCTACCTTGGACTACTTGTCCCAAGATGCAGTTCCGCCTCCCAGATTCCCTAGTTACTATCTCTAAGCACTAAAGTCGGTGTTTGGAGAAAGGGACTCAGGTGAGGACTGGAGGGAGGATGAAGCGGAATAATGGTTTCCGGAGCGTGGAAACGGGCCGGAAGTGACTAGGAAGAAAGGTTAAGGGGCGGGCCGAGAGTGCGGGGCACGAAAGGTGTCCTTCACCCACTTGCAGAAGCGGTGAGGGGCAGAGAATCAGCGATCTACCAGCCGCTCCCTAGGCCTCCAAGGGAAGGGAATCTGCATGGCCTGCTCCAGGCAAACTGAAAAATAGGTGAAATCTTCGGAAGCGGGGGTTCAGCCCTTTCTCGCCTGTAGCCCCTCCCTGCTTTCAACCGCCAAGTCTCTCCCAGCCTAGGGAAGAAGAGTCTGAGTATTGTGTGTCACTCCTTAGTGTGACAAGCTTTAATATGTTTAAAAATCTCAGGAGTTTTCAAATTTTAAAGTGAAGCCGTACGGAAAAGAAACCTGCAGAATGGTTATTTAGTTGTAGAATTTCCAAATTTGGGCTTTGGGAGTCTTGGATCTGAGAGGAAGTTTTGGGGATATGTATCTGGTGCCCTTCCGACAAGGAGGCCAATTAGAAGCAAGTTCCCCCTGTCCTTTCTCCACTCCACAAACCACAGAGTCCTTTCTAAGGAACCTTCTTAATGGCTTCTGTATTTATTTCTTCATCCTCTACCGCCTGCGACCCCATCCCCAAATTCAGACTTTCATTTTCTCTTGTAGGGGTTCCGTATGTAACTCTTTATCTCTCTCCAGTCTTTTCTCCTTTCTAACCCCCCTTCACTATTGCCTCCAAAATATTCATTCTGAAAGGTAAATGTGTGTTATTATTCTACTTAAAATACCTCACCTTCAGGATACAATTCAAATCTCTTAGAATGACATGCAGCCTCTGCCTTCCTTACAACCCAATCTGCTAAACCCATTACTCTACATTTTAGTAAATGAAGCTAATTTAATTTCCTGACTTATGCTCTCCCGTGTTTTGGCATTTCTGAAGATTCCGATCATTTCTTCTTCCTGGAACGTTTTTCCTTTTTCCTTTTCCTTTTTTTTTTTTTTTTTTTGTGCGTGGGTGTGGGCGTGTGTGTGTGACGGAATTTCGCTCTGTCGCCCAGGCTGGAGTGCAGTGGCGCGGTCTCAGCTCACTGCAAACTCCGCCTCTCAGGTTCAAGCAATTCTCCTGCCTCAGTCTCCCGAGTAGGTGGGATTACAGGCACCCACCACCATACCCGGCTACTTTTTGTATTTTTAGTAGAGATGGGGTTTCACCATGTTGGCCAGGCTGTTCTCTAACTCCTGACCTCAAATGATTCACCCACCTCGGCCTCCCAAAGTGCTGGGATTACAGGCGTGAGCCACCACGCCCTGCCTTCTGGAACATTTTTCATACCATAGTCGGCCAACTAGTCTCTACAACAAAATTTCCCAGAGTTGCTTGTACACATTGTCTCTAATCTTTCCCTTCTGTTGTCTGAATCCACTCCTGTCAGGCTTTTGTCCCCACCATTCTGATGGGATAGCTCTTGTAATGGTCACTAATGACCTCCATGTTGCTAAATTCAATGGTCATTTCATCTTATTTGATCTGTCAGCAGTATTTGACACAGTTGCTCATTCCATCTCTTTTTGAAACCCTTTCTTTACCTGACTTCCCCTCTTTGTGTTTTTCTGCCACCCTGGAGGCTCTTTTCCAGGCTCATTTGCTGCTTCCTTTTGATCTGCCAGACCTCTAACCATGGAGTATCCCCAAGACCCAGTCTCTGGACCTCTGCTTTGTCTGCATTTTCTTGGTTATCTCATTTTGTTTAATAACTTTTAAAGTCATCATATGCAAATGACTCATAAACTTATCTGTCACTCAGACCACTTACCTCAACTTCATATTCACATATCCAGCTATGTACTCAACATCTCTAATGGACAGGCCCCAAACAGTTAATTTCATGAAATTGCTCTTCCCATCTTTATATATAGCAATTCCCATTTCTCCAGTCACTAAGGCCAAAAACTTTATGGTCATCCTTGACTGCTCTTTTATATCCCACATCTTACCTACCTTGGCTGATCTTGGCCTTATTTTCAAAATATATGCAGAACACTTCCCACTACCTCCATTTTTACCAACCTGATTCAAGCTACCATCATCTTTTGCCTTGATTATTGATTGCAGTAGCCTCCTAACAGTATTTCCAGCTTTGACCCTTGCGTCCTATAATCTGTTTTCCACAGAACAACAAGAACAAAATTTTTCTTTTTTTTTTTTTTGAGACAGAGTTCCACCTTGCCCAGGGTGGAGTGCAATGGCACAATCTTGGCTCACCGCAACCTCCGATTCCCAGGTTCAAGTGATTCTCCTGCTTCAGCCTCCCCAGTAACTGGGGTTACAGGCATGCACCACCATGCCCAGCTAATGGTGTATTTTTAGTAGAGACAGGGTTTCTCCATGTTGGTCAGGCTGGTCTCAAACTCCTGAACTTAGGTGATCTGCCCGCCTCGGCCTCCCAAAGTGCTGGGATTATAGGAATGAGCCACCATGCCTGGCCAAGAACAATTATTTAACATGTTAAGTCAGCTGTCACTCTTCTGCACACAGGCCTCTAAAGGCTTCGCATCTCACTCAGAGGAAAGCCTAAATTCCTACAACTGAGGCTGTTGCTCCAGCGCTGGAACAAGTAGAGGCCACAGTCCAGTGTTGCTCCTCTTGCCAAGTCTGCCCAGAGAAGGGACCTCTTTTTCTAAACCGCACAAAGATACCCCCTGGGCTGATAGTAGTTCTGCCCTCAAGACCCTACATCCTACATAATCTGGCAGTTACCTCTCTGACCTCATCTCTTCTCTCCTTTCCTCATTCTCTTCTAGCCCCACGGGCTCTCTTGCTGTTCCTCAAATGTTCTGTCCCACCCTGAGGCCCTTGGACTGGCTACTGTCTTTGCCTCAACCACTCATCTCCCAGGAATCTACATGACCTGCTGTTTTCAGATTTCTGAAATGTCACCTTATCAGTGAGGTCTTTTGTCTGTCATGACTTACTGCCCTTATAGAAAATAGCATCCTGCCACCTTCCTTACTCTCTATGCCCCATACCTTGTTTTATTTTTCTTCATACAACTTAACCCCCATCTGCCATACTATATTTCTTTCTTTCTTTCTATCTATCTATCTATCTATCTATCTATCTATCTATCTATCTATAATTTTTTTCTTTTTTTTTTTTTTTTGACACGGAGTCTTCGTCTGTCACCCAGGCTGTATTACAGTGGTATAAGTTCAGCCCACTGCAACCTCCGCCTCCCTGGTTCAAACGATTCTCATACCTCAGCCACCTAAGTTGCTGGGATTACAGGTGTGAGCCACTGTGCCCAGCTAATTTTTCTCTTTTTTTTTTTTTTTGAGACGGAGTCTCGCTCTGTCGCCCAGGCTGGGGTGCAATGGCCAGATCTCAGCTCACTGCAAGCTCCGCCTCCTGGGTTTACGCCATTCTGCGTCAGCCTCCCGAGTAGCTGGGACTACAGGCGCCCGCCACCTCGCCCGGCTAGTTTTTTGTATTTTTTAGTAGAGACAGTGTTTCACCGTGTTAGCCAGGATGGTCTCGATCTCCTGACCTCGTGATCCGCCCGTCTCGGCCTCCCAAAGTGCTGGGATTACAGGCTTGAGCCACTGCACCCGGCCAATTTTTGTATTTTTTAATAGAGACTGGGTTTTGCCATTTGGCCAGGCTGATCTTGAACTCCTAATCTCAAGTGATCCACCTGCCTCGGCTTTCCAAAGTGCTGGGATTACAGGCATGAGCCGCCGTGCCTGGCCTTTTTTTTTTTCTTGTGTGTTGTCTGTCTCTACATGAATGTAACCTCTATGAGATTAGGGACTTCGTTTTGTTCGATCCTGTGTCTCCATTGTCTAAAATAATGGCAGACAAATAATAGGTGCCCCCCAAATATTGAGTAAATAAATGCAGCACAACTTAAGCATTGCCCTAGATTTTGTTTTACTAGATGTTTTCCCTCATGTTTCCTTGCCCCCTTCCACAGGCTGTTTGGCCCCCTTCCACAGGCTGTTTCCACAGGCCCCCTTCCACAGGCTGTTTCCACAGGCTTGTCCCTCATGTTTCCTTGCCCCCTTCCACAGGCTGATGAGATGCCCCTCTGGCCTCACCTCTGTCGCACTGCCTTTTCTGCTTTGTAGCAGTGGCTCATTTACTAGACCTGGCACACTTGACTAGGAACCCTTGTGACTTGTCAACATATCCCTAAATGTCTCATATGAATGAATGAATGAATGGTAATCTTGGTTGGTTTATGTAACTCAATGGCATTTTGTAGATGCTAAGGAGCAATCACTTTAGCTGTGTTATGGTTTGAGAGCACCACAAGTCCAATGTCTTATAAACAGACTAGATTGTTGTTCAGTGATTATTGATTATTCAGCAAACATGTTTGAGTACTGCTCTGCTAGAAACTGTATTATGCACTTGCATGCATACGGTGGAGGAGGGATAATGGGGAATGAGAACATTTTGTCTCCTAATCTTGTCAGGCTTGTAGCCTAACAGATGAGACAGACTATAAACAGGAAGTCTGTAAGGCAGTGTGGTGGAAGAATAATACCATGATGGAGGAAGTGCACAGCGTTATGGGAGAACATAGCAGTGGCATCTGACCAATTTTAAGGGAATCCAGGACAGCTTTCCGGAAGCTGAGGAAAGAGTAAAAGCCAAGTGAATCAAAGTGATAGTATGTATGTGTTTTGGGGGCTGGGGCTACTGTAGGAGGATGGTCTGCAGGGAGGGGGAGAAAATTATGAAAGATCCTAAGGTAAGAGAGGAAGTTCATGGGAGTGGGGATGGGAATATGGGGCAAAGGACAGGGACATGAAGAGAGTAAATTTGTTCAAAGAACAAGAGTAATTGGTTCCTGAAGGGCACTAATAGGCCAAGTAAAGGAATTTGGGTTTTATCCTAAGGGTAATACTATAGGAAGCCACTGGTGTCCAAATGTCACTACCCCCTCCCTAATGACAACACTTGTTTCTTCCTCGTTTGACTTTTATCTTTTACTTTTTTTTTTTTTTTTTTTTTTTTTTTTGAGACGGAGTCTTCCTCTGTTGTCCAGGCTGGAGTGCAGTGGCGCAATCTCAGCTCACTGCAACCTCCACCTGTAGGGTTCAAGTGATTCTCCTGCCTCAGCCTCCTGAGTAGCTGGGATTACAGGTGTGTGCCACCACGCCTGGCTAATTTTTGTATTTTTAGTAGAGATGGGGTTTCACCATATTGGTCAGACTGGTTTCAAACTGCTGAGGCCAAAGCAGGCTGATCACTTGAGGCCAGGAGTTCGAGACCAGCCTGGCCAACATGGTGAAACCCCATCTCTACTAAAATTACAGAAAATTAGCCAGACATGGTGCCCTGTACCTCTAGTTTCCGCTATTTGGGAGGCTAAGGCAGGAGAATCACTTGAATTCAGAAAGTGAAGGTTGCAGTGAGCCGAGATCACGCCACTGCACTCCAGCCTGGGCGACAGAGCAAGACTGTCTCAAATCAAAACAAAAATAGTGAAACTATCTGACAATGGGGGAATAAATTAATGGAGCATCATACCATGAAATACTGTGTAAGTTTTAGAAGTCATATTTTAGAAAACGATTTAACAACATGAAAAAGTGCTTTTAATAGTAAGTGAAAAAAAAATGTGATGCACAACTGAATATAGAGTTTAATTTCAAGTTTTATAATGTTTGGAAGGAAATATTCCAAAATATTAAATAGATATTTATTTCATTAATTTTGTTTGGTTTTTATTTTCCAAATTTTATACCAGGAGTATGCTTCTGTAATTAGGGAAAAAGTTACAATGTTTTGCCTTGCCAGCCATTATTAAGCAAGCCAAGAGTTCTGTTTGAACTTAATATGACTAAATCTTAGGAACCAACTTCTGTATCCAACTTCAGTCAGAGAATGATTTTTTTTTTTTTTTTTTAGTAAAAACTCCTTTTTTTTTTTTTTTGAAACGGAGTCTCACTCTGTTGCCCTGGCTGGAGTGCCGTGGTGCGATCTCCGCTCACTGCAACCTCCACCTTCCGGGTTTACTCCACTCTCCTGCCTCAGCCTCCCGAGTAGCTGGGACTACAGGCGCCTGCCACCATGCCCGGCTAATTTTTTTGTATTCTTAGTAGAGACGGGGTTTCACCGTGTTAGCCAGGATGGTCTCAATCTCCTGACCTCATGATCTGCCTGCCTCAGCCTCCCAAAATCAAGCTGGGATTACAGGCTTAAGCCACCGCGCCCGGCCCTTCAGTAAAAACTCTTTATTCATTCCTTCATCGCGTGACAGTTGGCCTTGAGTATTTACAAAGAGCAGTTCCTGCCTCTCAGAACTCTAAGCAGACATTCCAGAGCTCACAGATCAGTGCCACACCAACTGCTACCTGGAAGCTTCAGGGAGATGGGGCGCCTGGAGGAGGGGATGCTGCAGGAACCCTGGCAGGCAGTGGGGTCGGGCTTTGAAGGCACCCAGGACTGAATTCAAGATGGCAGGGGGCAAGCAGGCAGGCAGCGTGTTGGTCATGAGGTGCGGGGTGAGGGCAGGAAGCCCACAGCATTACTGACTTGGGGTTGGAAGAGACAGATTGGAGGGGCCCGAGCTGAAGCCAGAGCCTGAGGGAACTGGAGAGGCTGTAAGCCAGCACTTAGCTTCCCAGGAGACCCCAACCACTGCTGGGTCCAGAGTGCCCTGGGAGAACGTCAGGTATCCACACATATTTCAGTGGAAGATTCTTTTTCCAAACATTTGCTGGTTCTTTGGGTTTTTAATTATAAACAGAGTACATGATCAATGTTAAAACCATTTTCCAAGCATCACATAAGGATGAGAAGTAAAAATTATATCCTGCTCTAGACCTTCCAGACTGGCTCCAGAAGGCAACTGCTGTCAATGATTTTCCTTACAGAGAAACCACTGCAGCCACCTACTGTGTGCCATGGCCCCGACACAGCATGGCGTCTTGCCCCACACGGACCTGCAGGTGGCCTCTTAGGAGCTGCCTCGCTGAAGGAGGTCATCCCTCTCAGTCACATCTGAGCAGCACTCACTCAGGCCTCGGCCCTGAGGGTCATGCGGGGGCGCCTGGCCCAGTTCCCTGCTGTGTCTGGTCTGGCATCTATCTGCCTTTGGGCTACCTTTCAGCACAGCTCCCTGGGCCTGTGGCTGCTCCAAGCTGGACTCCAGCTCCCCTGGGCTGCAGTGCTGCTCCCTATGGTCCAGAAACAAGGCCGGGCACGGCGGCTCCCAGCTTAGCAGCATCTCTGGCGCAGGCTGGCCCAGGAGCTCCCTGCAGAGTGCTGCCCGTTGACTCAGCCCCAGCTGTACTCACGTCCGAGAACCGGGCTGGCTGGGGGGCCTCTGACGGAGCTTCCCTTTTCTCCAAGCCTTGCTGAATTTCCTGAGGAAAAGCACGATGTTCTCCTGGACACAAGGGAGGCAGAATCTCTTGAAGTAGAATAAACTGCACTCCTTTCTAGTCTTCCTTTCTCAGCTTCTCCTGGACCGCCAGCTCCTCAATGCGCCTCAGACACTCCCTACCCGCACTGCGGAGGCTCCTCCTGCCCTGGCCCATCTCATGCCCCCTTGGCTGTTGATACAGCTCCCCTGTGTGCATGTCGCCCTGTGCCAGATGCTCAGGGACTTCTCAGACTCCTGGATCACTCCGAGTACACTGGCCACACAACTTGATGCACAAACTGCAGCGCCAGCCAAGGACCAGGAATCTGACCTTGTCGGAGATGAAGGGATCCTTCATGACAGCTTTCCTCCAGGACTATCGACTGGGTGTAGGGAGCTGTCAAGGCATAGAGTTCACACTCAAACACTCCCAGAGCACGGCACTCTGCATGAGACGCCATCCAGCTCCTTTGACTATGGAATCAAGTACAACATTATCAGCTGGCCTCTGGCTCCTGGTTGTGACCTCCCCTCTCCTGAACTGAGCTTGGTGTGTAAGGGCGTATCAAGTTGTATGGGCTTCGCCGCTGGGTGACCCCAAATGCAACTCCGGGAAGCGTGGGTTACCAATGACTTTAAAGTTTCGATCAGCCGAGCGCGGTGGCTCTCGCCTGTAATCTCAGCACTTTGGGAGGCCGAGGCGAGTGGATCACGAAGTCAGGAGTTCAAGACCAGCCTGGCCAACATGGTGAAACCCCCGTCTCCACTAAAAATACAAAAATTAGCCAGGCGTGGTGGCGGGCGCCTGTAGTCCCAGCTACTCTGGAGGCTGAGAGGGGGAGAATCGCGTGAACCCGGGAGGCGGAGCTTGCAGTGAGCCGAGATCGTGCCGCTGCACTCCAGCCTGGGCGACAGAGCGAGACTCCGTCTCAAAAAAAAAAAGTTACTATCCGATCGCGGGCGTGCGTGAACCTGATCCCGCTTCTCTTCTGAACACCCGGGCGTCCGAGGCCCCTGCCGAGGCTCCTGGGGGCGGCGTCTGTGAGCAGGGACCGCTGAGCGGGTCCGGGGGCGGTAGTGGTCCCCGCGAGCCTCCGCGCGCCCTCACTCGCCCCAGCGCCGCCGGAGGTCAGGGGGGACCGTCCAGCGAGGCCGACACCCCGCTCCTCCATCGGGTCCCCAAAGCCGAGCTGCCGCGCCGACCCCTGGCGCTCAGAGCACAGCAGGCCACGCCGGTGGGGAACTCAGTCCGGTCGAGTAGGAGGTGCCCTGAGGCGGCGCTGGACCGGCCCACGGCGTGCTGGCCCCCACCAGGCCGCCGCCGCTCATGATTCTTTTTTTTTTTTTTTTTTTTTTTCTGAGATGGAGTCTCGCTCTGTCGCCCAGGCTAGAGTGCAGTGGCGCAATCTCGGCTCACTGCAAGCTCTATGTGGCTGCTTGAAAGCTCTACGCTGAAAAATACTGTTATTTTTGACATAATTGAGTGTTGGATTTTAGCAGAAGTCCTGACCTCTTTTTGCTTAGTACTTTAATATTAAAGATGATTATAATAAAGTTTATTATAAAATAAATACTTTTTTTTTTTTTTTTTTTTAGACAGAGTCTCTCTCTGTAGCCCAGGCTGGAGTGCAGTGGCGCCATCTCGGCTCACTGCAAGCTCCGCCTCCTGGGGTCACGCCATTCTCCTGCCTCAGCCTCCTAAGTAGCTGGGACTACAGGCGCCCGCCACCATGCCCAGCTAATTTTTTGTATTTTTATAGAGAAGGGGTTTCACTGTGGTCTCGATCTCCTGACCTCGTGATCCGCCCACCTCGGCCTCCCAAAGTGCTGGGATTACAAGCGTGAGCCAAAAATAAATACATTATTTATAGCTGTTGTGTGCTGGATGAAGCTAGGCCAGATAAGCGCGGGGGTCGTAAAGTATTTGACCTTGTTTGTGTCAAGAGGCTTACAAACTAGTTTTCCCACATGACACAAATAAATATAAAATACCAAACCTTCTATTAGAAAGTGTGAATTATACATGAGAAACCATCAATTATATGATACATGTGAGAGGAGTTATGCACAGTTAGGAAGAGAAGAGCTCTTCATTGGTGTTTGGTATTTCTGTGTTTCTGTCCCAGAGCAGCAGCATATGGCAGTGGAATAGCATAGTTTTTTGTTTGTTTGAGACTGAGTTTCACTCTTGTTGCCCAGGCTAGAGTGTAATGGCGCGATCTTGCCGCAACCTCTGCCTCCCGGGTTCAAGCGATCCTCCTGCCTCAGCTTCCTGAGTAGCTGGAATTACAGGCATGCGCCACTACGCCTGGCTAATTTTGTATTTTCAATAGAGACGAGGTTTCTCCGTTCTGGTCAGGCTGGGCTCGAACTCCCGACCTCAGGTGATCCACCTGCCTCAGCCTCCCCACGACCTGGGATTACAGGCATGAGACACCACGCTTGGCAGCATAGACCTTTTAATACATAGGTTGAAGTATTTATCACAGCGACAGATGGAAAATTTTTTTCTGAAGAAAATATATTTTCAGATCAATATGTGACTTAATTTTAAAAATTATTATATTAATTGTTGCTCTTTTTCTTTCAGGCTTATCAAAGTTTTGGCTTTGTTGCAAGAGCAGGTCAAGATTTAACTTTTCTTCAGTGAGCAAGTGTGCAGATTGTCAAATATGTCAGTTCATCAAATAAGAAAACGTGCAGTTCTCCCACCTATCATTTGTAGAAGTGACAAGGAATTTTTGGAAAGTATGCAAAGATACATAATTACAGAAACTGAAAGACTGGGCTGTAACGAGGAAGGACCTGCTGATGAATATTACATCATATACCGAAATGTTTTTGATAAGGTATCATAATGCTCTTAAAACAATTAAGTTTTCATGAAGATAGCAATGATCTATGTTGACAACCAATATTCCTGCTTTAGTAACACTACTGTTTGAATGATCACATTCCATTTGCCGATTTTGAGACGTTCATCCAGTTTCTCAGAAAGGCATGAATGGGAAAAATGCACTTCTGGATTTGTATTTCCTGACTGTGAATGAGTGTTTCAGTTATCTTAGCTTGAGAGCAGATTATAAGTTTCCTTTATATATTTTTTTAAAGACAGAGTCTCCCTGTATCACCCAGGCTGGAGTTCAGTGGCACACTCATATCTCACTGCAGCCTCAAAATCCTGGGTTCAAGTGATCCTCCTGCCTCAGCCTCCTGTATAGCTGGGACTACAGGCTTGTGCCGCCACTCCTGACTAAGTTTTAAATTTTTTTGTAGAGACAAGATCTCTATGTTGCCTAGGCTGGTCTTGCACTCCTGGCCTCAAGCAATCCTCCTATCTTGGCCTCCTAAAGTGCTGGGATTACAGGCATGAACTACCAGCACCTAGCCCAGACTATCAGTTTTTGATTAACTACCTGGCTGTATCTGCTTTCTGACAATAATTTTGACCTTTTCATCTAAAAGTATCATCTGATTTATTAGGAATTGGGCTGCAAGCAGGAGCATGATGCTTCCTTGTTATTTTGAGTTTGTTTGTGGTATCATTAAAATCTTGATTTAGATTTGATCTAACATTAAATTGAGGTTCCTTGTATATTGGAGTTCTGTCTAGAATTATCTAGTCATGGTTTACAAGGAATTAGACTGGACTTAATATTGGAAATATGGAGATCAGCTTGGAAAATGCTATCACTTTGTGGAACATATTTGATTTTGCTTTTTAAGGTTTTAGAAATACCTATTATCCTTCTAAACAATTGCAGTTTGCCCACCAATCCTAATTTATTTATGCAGCGCTTTTTTTTCCACCCCATTCCGGGAAGATGCCCTGACAGTGAAATAAGTGAAATCAGCATCTTTCCTCTTTGCCAGAGGAAGTACTTACCTTAAGACTTCAGTAAACTGTTGGTCTCTGAGTAAACAGCCACAGGCAAAATAGAAACTCAGTCTTTTAATTTTTAAACATTATACACTATGATTCTTATTTCTCCTCTAAATAAAAACCTAGTGCCTCCCTCTAAGGGAAAGTGAGCATATGATAGTGATATATACCTACCAGAATAAGGAAAGTTGATACATAATCATAGGAGTAATAGAGAGAAACAGAGTCTTTCCTTCCTTCCTTTTTTTTTTTTTTGAGACGGAGTCTCACTCTGTGGCCCAGGCTAGAGTGCAGTGGTGCAATCACGCGATTTTGGCTCACTGCAAGCTCCGCCTCCCGGCTTCACACCATTCTCCTGCCTCAGCCTCCCAAGTAGCTGGGACTACAGTCGCCCGCCACCACGCCCGGCTAATTTTTTGTATTTTCAGTAGAGACCGGGTTTCACCGTGTTAGCCAGGATGGTCTCGATCTCCTGACCTTGTGATCCGCCCGCCTAGGCCTCCCAAAGTGCTGGGATTACAGTCGTGAGCCACGGCGCCGGGCCTTTCCTTCCTTTTATATCATACAGAAAATCTATCTTTTAGAATTAGTACATTGGCAGGTTAGCTTCATTTTATATGCATTATGATCAATGATACTGCTCTTGGTGTTTTAGTTATCAAGGAATGTATTGAATGGATGTTTAAATAAAGATAATGTATTGAATAGGTTTTATAAATATCGAGTCATGCTGCGACTCTACTGTGTGAAATTAGCAAAGGAAAGTCATAACTGTAACGTGTATCTTTGCATGCCCGAGTGCTAACACTTGTCAGAATTTTTCTTACATGAAGAGCTCTTTGCTTTGCATTAATGTAGTTACAGTGAAGTCATTTTGGAGGTATTGTTGGTAACTTTAATTCCTAGAGAAAACATACAGTGTTAAATAGAAAATAATATTGACGTCTATAGTCCCTGTTTCTTTTCTCCTAGTGAGGAGAAAAGATTTCCATTTGTACTATTTGCACATTACATAATTGTAAATTTTACCTTGTAAAGAATTCTGTTCTTCAGGACTGAGAGGGGATCTAGAAATGGAAGTCATTTGGTACTTTGAGAAACTTTTCTTCTAGCTTCTTGATAACAGATAATTTACCTTTTTCATTTTCACATTATTTTAGCACCTTTGATTATTAATGAACTATTAATGACTGTCTTCTTTGATCTTCCTACCCTCTTAAAAGGAACTAGTTGGGCAGAAGATAAAAGTGTCAGCTTGCATCTCTGGGTACTTTGAACCAGGGAACAGATACCAAATTGTGTTTAAAATCAAAGATAGATGGTTTGACCTAGAGAATCATGCCTGAATCAAAGCAAGGAGGACTTGAAACTCATACCAAGAGTTGGGGGTGGATTGCAGGGTGAATGAAAAACCTAGTAAGCAAAGAAGACCAAAGCTTGGAAGAATGAGCTTTTTTAGAAATGGATGACTTACTCGGCTGGGTGCAATAGCTCGTGTCTGTAATCCTAGAACTTTGAGAGGATTGGTAGGAGCATCGCTTGAGGCCAGGAGTTTGAGACCAGCCTGGGCAACATAGCAAGACTCTGTCTCTACCAAAAAAGAAAAGGGGGGCGGGGCTATGGAGGTAGCTGGACTCTGTAAAGTGGCTGACCTTTTGTGTTCCTGTAGCATATTGTACAAATAGTTCAGATCCGTATGTAGGAGCTGAGGGGGAATGAAAACCATACCTCTTCTCCCTCAGACCCCTGTAACTGGTAAGTATAGCTATGGTTATTTTCTTGGATTTAGTAGCAGCCTTAATGCAGGAGTCTCAAACTTAAATGCCTGCAGAGGCCACCAAGGTAATATAAAAGAGTTAAGTGGGCTGGCTATAAGAGAATAAGGAGTGGTGGGGATTGTGGTAAAATGAAAAACCAACCTAATCGAAAACTCCAGCTATTATTGCCATTAAGGAATAGGGGTTCCATGGAGGTAGATTTTTCAGAGTTTGCAAGAGAAGCTGAAAATGTGGTTTTTGGGTGAAATTTCCTAAATTTTAAAATATTTTGTTGGTTAAGCAAAATTGCCAGCTGTATTCAACCTGTGGTGTGCCAGTTTGCATATTCTACTTTAGTGTATTTTCTGTGCATTCGTAAAGGTTCCCATGAATGCTCTTCTGAAATCTGTTTCTTCTAGCAAACAGACTTGGGAGCTGATCATGATACCACTACATATTTATTATCTACTCATTAATGTATATGAACTGTCTTGGATTGTTGGAGCATATCAGAGGAATGTATGAAGCAGATGGCCAGGAGCAACAGGGTACTTAATTTGGAAAGCCACAGATTGATGACCTCTATTTTATTAAAGATTCTTGATATGGGTGGATAGGTGGTGTGGTCATCTCCATGGCACTTGCCAGGAGATCAATAATCTCCTTATATCATTTGCTGATAGACCAGATGCCTTCCTAGATAATTTTTTCTAGATATTGCCTAGGTAAAGAAAGCCAGTGGGGGATATCAGAGGCTAGAGATGTAGAAGGAATAGAAAGCATAATTGCAGCTTTCTGAGAAAATTAGAGATTGAGCCTGTCTATTCTCTATATTCATCAATCCCTCTGAAATCCTCGTGCAGAATTTGGAAACCATATATTATTTATAACTTTTCTATTTTTATTTTTTGACTTTTTAAAAAATGTTTATTTTTGCATGGGTATTGCATATATAATATTAACAAAAAATGAATAAATAAACCAGTAAAGGAGATTGTACAATGGAAAGTCTGGCCCTTCTCATCTCAGATTCTACTTCTCCTGTCCTTCTCTGCAGGCACCCACTGTTTCTGTTTTCTTCTGTTATCCTTCCAGAGATTTTCTGTGCCTAAACACCATTTGAAGCCATGAATGTATAGTGATGAGGGGTTTTTTACAGTTGCACATGACATCCTGGGATTAGAGATGCAGTTAGATATTGAGAATATTGATGAGCCAATAGGAGCTGATGGGTTAGGAAAATAAGGAGGTGAAGAGAATCCAGGATTTTAAGGTTTAAATGAAGTTAGAGACTAGATTTGGAGGGAGTAAGAGAAGATACAGAATTATATTTAAAAGATTCAGAATTTGGAAAATTAGAACTAGTATTAGTTTTAACTGGAATCATATAATGTATGTGTTCATACCAAGTAGAACAAAAATATGGTCTTTTTTTCCTCTTATATTTAAACTCCACATTATCTACCATAATGTTCCACAAAGAGCACATATTTAGTAAATATTGCCTTTAGTGTCCAATTATGTTTGAGCTTGCTGTAAAGTTTAGATTTCTAATTGCTAATCATGTTTCATTTAAAAAATAATCTATAATGTTATTTGCGAGAATTTCAATCCATAGTCTTTTAGAAAAAATATCAATACCATAGGCAGAAAAATAATATTTCAGGTAATAGAGCATGTCACTGCATACAAATCCGTTCTTACTTCAATCAAAAAAGAATATGATGCCTTTATTGAGACAATAAAGAAAGGCCGAAGAACTGCATTTTGTCTTCATGGAAAACTTAAAGGTTTGGCAGCAGAGCCTACAGCTTTGGTATATCACAGGAAAAGAACAATCCAACTTGAAGCAAAGTAAGTATTTTAGTAACTAGCCCAAAAGATAGTAGTTGTTGCTTGATTATAATAACTAGCAGTGTAACTCTAGCCGGTGGCTCTTAGTCTTATTTTTCAATTTTATTTAAAAGACACATTTTTATGTTACCTTCTTCTAGTGACTTGAAGCTACTGTATTATTTACTTCAATTAAAAAATATTACTTTTGTTTGAGAACTTATAGTACCTCTTAGTGTGTGTGTGTATATATATATATATATTTATATATATATATATATATATATTTTTTTTTTTTTTTTTGAGACACGGTTTCATTCTTGTTGCCCATGCTGGAGTGCAATGGCGCAATCTTGGCTCACTACAACCTCTGCCTCCTGGTCTCAATCTATTGTCCTGCCTCAGCCTCCTGAATAGCTGGGACTACAGGTGCATGCCACCATGCCCAGCTAATTTTTTTTTTAATATAAAAAATAGAGATGGGGTCTCACTATGTTGCCCAGGCTGGACTCGAATTGCTGAGCTCAAGCAATCCTCCTGCCTTGGCCTCCCAAAGTGCTAAGATTGAAGGTGTGAACCACTGTGCCGGGTCAAAAAGGCAAGAGTGGACAGTTATAGTTTTTTTGTTTGTTTGAAGTAGGGTCTTGCTCTGTTGCCCAGGCTGGAGTGCAGTAGCTTGATCTTGGCCCACTGCAACCTCTGCCTCCCAGGCACAAGTGATCCTCCCACCTCAGCCTCCCAAGTAGCTGGGAGTACAGGCACAAGCTACTATACCTGGCTAATTTTTGTATTTTTTTTTTTTTTGTAGAGGTGGAGTTTTGCTATGTCAGGCTAATTTTTGTATTTTCTGTAGAGATGGGGTCTTGCCATGTTGCCCAGGTTGGTCTCCAACTTGTGAGCTCAAGTGATCTGCATGCCTTGGCCTCCCAAAGTGCTGGGATTACAGGCATGAGCCACCACTCCTGCCCCTCTTAGTATAATTGAAAGCACATTGTCGTATCATAAAATGAGGGTCCACATAGGGTGGCTCATCACCTGTAATCCCAGCACTTTGGGAGGCCGAGGTAGGAGGATTGCCTGAGCCCAGGAGTTTGAGATCAGCCTGGGCAACATGGTGAGTCCCTGTCTTTACAAATTCAAAAAAAAATTAGCTGGGTGTGGTCCCAGTTGCTTGGAAGGCTGAGATGGGAGGATTGGTTGAGCCTGAGAGATGGAGACAAGTGAGCCACGATTGCACCACTGCACTCCAGCCTGGGTGACAGAGTGAGAACCCATCTCAAGGAAAAGAAAAAAAAAGGAATAAAATAAAATAAATAAGGGATACAGGTAATTGCTCCAGGTAATTTCCTCCATGGAAGATTTAATAGTATAATTTCATAATTACTATCTGAATTAGAGCACTTAATCCTGTTATTCACAAAGGTAAATAACCTACCGGGAGAGGATAAGATGCTCAGTCTTGTTGAGTAGTCTTATATTTTCAGTATTACATTTGGTCAATGATGGATAAATTATTTTTATAGATAATTTTTTTTTTTTTGGAGATGGAGTTTTGCTCTTGTCCAGGCTGGAATGCAATGGTGTGATCTTGGCTCATGGCTCACTGCAACCTCCGTCTCCCAGATTCAACCGATTCTCCTGCCTCAGTGTCCCAAGTAGCTGGGATTACAGGTTCCCGCCACCACGCCCGTCTAATTTTTCTTTTTGTATTTTTAGTAGAGATGGGGTTTCACCATGTTGGCCAGGCTGGTCTCGAACTCCTGACCTCAGGTGATCCGCCCACTTCAGCCTCCCAAAGTGCTGGGATTACAGGCATGAGCCACTGTGCCCAGCCTTTTGTAGATAATTTTAAATCAACTTGGAAAACTATGCAAAGTTTGACCTCCATTTCTGGTAATATGGCTGGCTAGATGTTGAGATAGACCTTCCTACTGGGGAAAAACACTACATAATATATTTTTTCAAAAATCTTTCCAAAAGCATCAGAAAGTCAGAATCAAGGCATAATCTAACAGAAGACAAAAGATAAGTGGAGCACTAAAACTGCTTTGACCCCGAGAACATTTTTTAAAAAACTAGTGACCATAATTTTCAGTTTTTACTATCGCATGCAGAATAAAAGGCAAAGCCCAGGATCGCTCCACATGGTATAGTCTATTGGGAAACACTCACCATATAAAGCTAGGATGGTAAAAGGCTAGGTATACCATCGTAGGGTGAACCACAGGTAAACTGCTCCAACCCTGGGAATGCAGGGAAAATTGCCCTTTACTCAGCTGATTGCTGATGGGTATACAGTTTATTTTGGGCCAATGAAATGTTCTGGAATTAAATAGGGGTTGTGGTTGCACAACTATACTAAAATTCCTTGAATTATGTATACTTTACAAGGATGATTCTTAAGGTGTGTGAACTATATCTCAATAAAGCTATTATAAAGCGATATGGAGGACAGAGTGAGAAGGTCATATTATTCTGTCTAATCACAGCTCTACAATGAAGAGAATATGGGACACAGACAATATTTGAAGAAATAATGACTATGAGTTTTCTGTCTTCTGTTAGGTTTTGCCCTGATTTTGACTTTCTGATGCTTTTGGAAAGATTTTTTAAAAATATATTATGTAGTACTTTTTCCCAATAGGAAGATCTATCTCAGCATCTAGCCAGTCATATTACCAGAAATGGAGGTCAAACTTTGCATAGTTTTCCAAGTTGACTTAAAATTATCTATAAAAATAATGTATCCATCATTTACTAAATGTAACACTGAAAATATGTGAAAGATACCGATTCACAGATTCAACAAACCCGAAGAATCCCAAGCATGATAAATACTAAGAAATACTCAACTAGGTTCATCTTAGTGAAGTTGTCAAAAATAGAGATCATAAAATTAGCATAGAAGGGAGCAACAGTTAGATACTTTCTCATCCATGTGGTAACATGTATTAGAATTTAATTCCTTTTCATGGCTGAATAATACTCCATTGTATGTACGTACTACATTTTGTTTATCCATTCATCTGGACACTTGGATTGTTTCCATTTTTGTCTATGTGAATAATGCCACTCTGAAAATTCATATACAAGTATCTGCTTTCAGTTTCTTTTAAAAACCTGCCTTTTTTTTTTTTTTTAACATATCTTTCATTTATAAGCACAAATCAATTTGGAATAAAGCCAGTGGATATTTTATTCCCACATTCCTTTCATTAATACTGCAAGCTCTTACTCTGAGCCATCAGTAGTTACCAAGAACACTATATAATAGTCAGAAACAGCAGCCAGCAGTATCTACTGACAAACTTGTTTTTTATTTTATTTTTTATTTTTTGAGACGGAGTCTTGCCCTGTCATCTAGGCTGGAGTGCGATGGCATGATCTCGGCTCACTGCGACCTCCGCCTTCTGGGTTCAAATTATTCTGCTGCCTCAGCCTTCCAAGTAGCTGGGATTATAGGTGTCCACCATCACACCCAGCTAATTGTTGTATTCTTAGTAGAGACAGGGTTTCACCATGTTGGTCAGGCTGGTGTCAAACTCCTGACCTCATGATCTGCCTGCCTCGGCCTCCCAAAGTGTTGGGATTACAGGTGTGAACCACCGAGCCTGGCCCAAACTTGTTTTTAATTTGCCAAAAACGCTGTGACATTTATATATTGACAAAAATTATCTTCCTGATCAAATTTTACTCAGGCTTCCCTGAACCCTTTTCAACTAGGCCCGACTTTTGGACTTCCACATTCATCTCTGCACCATTCAGTTTTAGCAAGAATCCTGTGAAGTAAGTTTAGCCAAAACTCCCCATCCATGACATGTGATCCCCCAACCATCCTCCAGGTGATGTCTAGGTACCGTGGCCTGCCTTCAGCAGGAATCCTCTTAGGTCCGTTGATCCAGAATCTCTCCTCACATCTCATGTTTTCTTTTAGTAATTTGTCATCCACTGACCCCACCTTGCTCCTTAGCTATAAATTCCCACTTGCCATGTCATATTCAGATTGAATCCAATCATTCTCCGTTGCAGTGGTTCCTGTACCTATTGGCATGGCCCCTCTTGAAAAAAGTCTTCCTTACCATGCTTTAACAAGTGTGAAAAATAATTTTTCTGTGTGTATTTTAATATGTTATTTCTCCCTTGGGCCAACATAACTAGGAAGAAAACTTCAAATAATGCTTAAGAGAAGTTTATACTACCTTTTGGTATTCAAAATTTTCATTTCTAGGTAAACTTAGTTTTATCTCAGGGAAGTGCTGTCCTTCCTCTAGCTCTAGGATCAAAATTACTGTAGTGGGCTGAATAACAGTTCTCAAAGACATCAGGTCCTACTTTCTAGAACCCCTAAATGTTAACCTTATTTGGACAAAGGGTCTTTGCAGATGTAATTAAAGATTTTGATATAGGGAGGTTATAAAAGTAAGCCCTAAATGTGAACATAAATGTCCTAATAAGAGGGAGACAGGAGCTTTGCCACAGGCAGAGGAGAAGGCGGTATGACCACAGAGGCAGAGACTGAAGTGATAAAGTCAGAATGCCTGCAGCCCCAAGGCTGGAAAAGGTAAGGAACAGATTCTGAAGGAAGCATGGCTCTGCCAACACTTTGATTTTGGTCCAGTGATACTGATTTTGAATTTCTGGCTTCCAGAATTGTAAGAGAATAAATTTCTGTTGTTTGAAGTCACCAAGTTAGTGGTAATTTGTTACAGTTGCCACAGGAAATTAATATAATTACCTACCAAAAGAATTTTTAAATTACAAAAGTAATTTTCTACTAAAGAAAATAGTTTGTGGCCATATTATTGTGATTAGCACTTATGAATTTCCAGTAGGGTTCAGAATCGTAGTATGAGATTTTATTGATGCTCAGAAAGAAAATTGTTCCTCATTTGTGAGGCTAGATAACTTTTTCAGGGCATTTCACCTAGTCCATAATGGTTCAAAATAAAGTAATGATTTAAACTGTTTTACTTGAGGTTTTGTGGTTCAAGAATTAAGTTAGTTGAAAGACATAATAAAGCCTTTCTGTTTTCCAGAATGAGGATTATTGAAAATAATTCCTCGAAGATTCAATCTCAAATAGATCAAATCAAGCAGTCTAGGGCAGCGTATGACACGAAAGAAGTAAAGTATTGTACTTTCTCCAAAGATCCTTCAAAACCTATTCCAGGTATTGTATTTTGTTTAAAATATTTGAGAGAAACCCTGATTATTTCCAATTTTTTACCTAATCCACGCATTATTATAAATGTGCTGATGTATGTGCATCTTGCACATGTGTGTTGTACACGATTTTAGTCAAGACTCTAGGTAGATTCAAGGGAATGGAAAAACAAACTCTAAAAGATTGAGTTTCAGTCAGCTGGGTTATATGAAGTGTAATGCAGTGGCTCCTGAAGTGTGGTTCCTGTATCAATGTCAGCATCACCTAAAGACCTCTTAGAAATGCAAATTCATGGTTCCCATCAGATCAGAGACTTTACTGTGTCAGAAACTCGATGGGTGGAGTTCAGCAGTGTCTTAACAAGTCCTTCAGGTTTTTCTTTTCTCTTTTTTTTTTTTTTTTTGACACATAGTCTCTCTCAGGCACCCAGGCTGGGCATTCAGTGGTGTGATCTCGGCCCATAGCAACTTCCCTCTCCAGGGTTCAAGTGATTCTCGTGCCTTGGCCTCCCAAGTAGCTGGGATTACAGGTGTGTGCCACTATGCCCAGCTAATTTTTGTGTTTTTAGTAGAGACGAGGTTTCATCATGTTGTCCACGCTGGTCTCAAACTCCTGGGCTCAAGCGATCCACCCGCCTCATCCTCCCAAAGTGCTGGGATTAAAGGTGTGAGCCACTGTGCCCAGCCGCTTCAGGTTTTTTTGATGCACTCTAAAGTTTGAGAACCACTGGTATAATATAAAGTAAACTGTAGTGTATTAAGTTTTGGTGGATATTGTTGATTCATGTTGATGTCAGCATTCACTGCTTCCACATCTTCAGCATAATACTGTTACCATATTTTAAGAAATTGTAGTATATCCTGGAATTCATCTAGGATATGGAGAGGTTTTTACGATGAGTGGATAGAGGAATTACAAATATTCATCCTGGAAAAAAGAAAGACTTTGAGAATAGATAATGGTATTCCAAACTTTTAAAGATTTTGGCCAGTGTTTATTCTAAGGCAAGATTAATAGGTAGAAATTTTAGGAAGCCAGATTTGGTCTCGGTGGAAGAAGCTATGTCTTGAAGTAATGAGCTACTCTATACTAGAGGATTTCAACTGAGGTTGAATAATCATCTTGTGTTTCATAAAAGTGGGGACTAGATTCACTTTTTTTTTTTTTTTTTGAGACAGAGTTTCACTCTGTCACCCAGGCTGGAGTGCAGTGGCCCGATTCTCGGCTCACTGCAAGCTCGCCTCCTGGGTTTACACCATTCTCCTGCCTCAGCCTCCTGAGTAACTGGGACTACAGGCGCCTGCCACCACACCTGGCTAATTTCTTTGTGTTTTTAGTAGAGACGGGGTTTCACTGTGTTAGCCAGGATGGTCTCGATCTCCTGACCTTGTGATCCACCCGCCTTGGCCTCCCAAAGTGTTGGGATTACAGGCGTGAGCCACCGTGCCTAGATTCACTTTCAAATATAAAATTGTGACTAGCAAATGACAAATAAGATACACATTAATAAGTACAGTATAACTGGCAAATTGGGACTAAGTGCTGAGAAGATTCTGGGTAAGGGACTGGTTAAAATCAAGTAGAATCAATTCAGGTAAGTTTTTGGAGGAGGAGTATTTTGTGATATGTACTGAAGTCAACAATTGGCCCAGATGAGAAAGGAAGATTATTTAGGGCTGGGCACAGTGGCTCATGCCTGTAATCCCAGCACTTTAGGATGCTGAAGTGAGAGGATCTCTTGAGCCCAGGAGTTTGAGACCAGCCTGGGTAGACCCTGTGAGAGTCTCTCTCTCTCTCTCTCTCTCTCTCAAAGGCATTTGAAGAGAAAGAGAGAGAGGAATAATAAGTAGAGGGGACGGTGAGAGAGAGGACTGAAGATTTGGCAGGCATTTATATTTGTGTTGGGAATAATAAACTGATTACTCTGGGGTTAGCTATAGTAGGGTAATGAGAGATTTGTTTAGAGAGAAATCAGTTGACAAATCCTGAATTGTTAGGCAGAAGCTCTTGGCGTTACTGAGTAAGAGTGATATTTAGGGGTCTTCAGGGTATGTTAATGAAATCACTAAAAAAATTTTTTTCAGATGCTAAGGTTTGTGTGTTCTCAGTCTTCACTGAGTCTTCATTGATAGTGTTTAAAACTGCTAGCCTGAGGCCGGGTGTGGTGGCTCACGCCTGTAATCCCAGCACTTTGGGAGGCCGAGGTGAGTGAATCACCTGAGGTCAGGAGTTCAAGACCATCCTGGCCAACATGGTGAAACCCCGTCTCTACTAAAAATACAAAAATTAGCCGTGCATGGTGGCACGCGCCTATAGTCCCAGCTACTATAGGAAGTTGAGGCAGGAGAATCGCTTGAACTGGGAGACGGACATTGCAGTGAGCCGAGATTGCATCACTGCATTCCAGCCTGGGCGGCAGAGTGAGACTCCGTCTCAAAAAATAAATAAATAAAATAAATTAAAATAAAACTGCTAGCCTGGCCTGGCACAGTGGCTCACACCTTTAATCCCAGCACTTTGGAAGGCTAAAGTGGGCAAATTGCTTGAGCTCAGGAGTTTAAGACTAGACTGGGCAACATAGCAAGACCCTGTCTCTATACAATCAATCAATCAATCAATCAATCAATCAATCATAACCTGCTAGCCATTTACAAGTTTATGCTAATTTTACCTATGTTCAGTAAGCTGTAAGTACATACTATCATTTCTAAATTGTTTCTTAACATAGTGAACTGTCTTTCTAAGACTTGCTCTTTGAACACAGGCGTCCCACACATGGCTTGGCCTGTTTGATTTGTTCCCTTTTCCCATAGGCATGACTCTCCAAGAATCCATGAATCTAGATGCTCTCACTAAATACATGAAACATCTTGAAGATAAATATGCAGAAATTAAACAAGCTATGTTGATAAAATATGTGCCAGCTCAGAGGAAGTCTGATTTAGATGAAGAAATGATTGTGTTATTAAAACGGCGAGATGTAGCTGAAAATCTGAACAGAAAGTTACAGTTTTGGTATGGAAGTTGATCATATGTTTTTGAAGTTTGGAGTTTTGTGTTTATTCTAATATTCCACCATTTGATTTTAGGCTCAGTATATTATTGACGTTTTTTATCTTTATAGTCATCAAAGACTGCAGATAATTTCACAGGCACTTACTTCATGGGTAAAATCTGATATGAGCAGCCCATTTCAAGACTTTGTGGAGCAAATTCAGAAAACCAAATATTTACAAGGTAGATTATCTATATTTTTAAATTAGTAGCAATAATGGAAGACATTTTTTTCCCCTAGAAAGTTAGAATGGGGTTTTCTTAGGCCGAGTTAAAATAAAGCAAAAACATACTTCAGCTAGTTCTCTGTTACCCTATGGGTTCCTTCCTTCAACAGCTAACTAACAGGTAATTAGTAAAGAATAGACTTGGTGAGCCAAAGACAGAATGCCTGAAAATGTACATCAACATAAAGAGGAAAGGGAGGAGGAGGCCACTAAGTTTTGGAAGAGGTTGATGCTGTTAGGATCTATAGCAATAAGTTGTTGGTATTAAACACATGTATGTTTATTGTTTTCTATTGATAAGTAACCTTAAATATCTTCCAGTGGTACTTTCAATATTTACAGGTGACCAAGGCATTGTTGAAGAACTAATGGAAGATGATCCACACAGGGCAAAAGAAGCTGAAATTATGCTTCACTACATTGAAAGGCAACTATTTTAAAAGCTTTAATTTTTCAGAATTACATTTTTTCATAGATTCTTTGCGAATAAAATACCACATTGGGAATCTAGGAGGTTTTTCAGAGGAGATAAGAGGATTATAATGTTGATATGTTTTATTTATACAGGTTAAGCATTCCTAATCCGAAAATTTGAAATCTGAAATGCTCCAAAATCCAAAAAATTTTGAGCAGTGACATGAGATAGTGATACCTGTGTTTTCTGATGAATCAATGTACACAAACTTTGTTTCATGCACAAAATTATTAGAAGTATTATATAAAATTACCGGCTGGGCACAGTGGCTCACGCCTGTAATCCCAACGCTTTGGGAGGCTGAGGCGGGTGAATCACAGGGTCAGGAGTTCGAGACCAGCCTGGCCAACATGGTGAAACCCCATCTCTACTAAAAATACAAAAAATTAGCTGGGCGTGGTGGCGGATGCCTGTAATGCCAGCTACTAGGGAGAATGAGGCAGGAGAATTGCTTGAACCTGGGAGGCAGAGGTTGCAGTGAGCTGAGATTGTGCCACTGCACACTCTAGCCCAAGCAATGGTGCAAGACTCAAAAAAAAAAAAAAAAAAAGTATTACACAAAATTGCCTTCAGGCCCTGTGTATATGGTATATATGAAATATAAATTTTGTGTTTAGACTTGGGTCTCATCCCCAAGATATCTCATTATGTATATGCATATATTCTAAAATATGAAAAAATCTGAAATCCAAAACATTTCTGGTCCCAAGCATTTAGGATAAGGGAATCTCAGCCTGTATTTTTCTTATATTTCCTAACTATCAACCTGATGTTACAAAATGTTTTTGAGAATGTCTTCCTGATTCAGATTATTCTAGCCAATTCAGTCCTTTCTTTCTCATTATTTCTATCCCATGACTTATTAAGAAGGCATATTTCTCCCTAATACTTAAGTTATTATATATAGTATATAATAGAAGATTAAAGAGATTTAAGACTGTATCCTTTTTTATACTTTGTTTACTTTTTATCAAATATTACTTTTATCAAATCTTTTCAAGTATTCATAAAAATACAGAGAATAACATTAACAAAATGTTATTCTGTGTACCAATTTAGCAAGAAGTTAACATTTTGCAGTATTTGCTTCAGCTGTTTTTGTAGAAGTTTGTTATAGTTAACATCCCGCTGTGTATCATTCCTCCTGTCTTCAATTCCTTTTCCCTCCTTTTTTCCCCACACAGCTGCTCCCTTGGTGTTTAACATGCACGTGCATTTTTAAACATTTTTAATACATAGTAAGACTATATTCTTTAAGAGGTTAATTCACAGGCTATAAGGCTTATCTGTAATGAACATATGTAATATTCCTGGTCTTTATATGTTAAACAGTTTTCGACTGTTAATTGGAAGGTTGGTATGGTAAAAAGAAGGGGGTAAAGATAATTTTGGGGAGAGCACAAAAGCTCATGTTATTTCCTTACACTGTAATGCTTCTCTAAGTCTGACAGTTTGATATGAGAGAAAAACCCTCATTGAGATTGAAAGTTTTATGTATTTTGCTTAATATTACTTTAGTAGGTTTTCCGCCTGGGGCTCTACATTCATTTGCAGCACTATGTAACTTCTGTTTATCCTAGTTTTATTAATTGTGAGGTAAGGACTGATTTGAAGACCTTTTGCCATAGGAAGAGGAGTAGAGGCTTAAGTTATCTTAACTATTATCTTTCCTTCTTGTGTTAATCTTTGACTGGGAGCCTGTTGCCTGGCAGAACAACATAGGCTTCTGAATACCAAGGACACCTCTTGATCTCCAATTTGGCAGCTTCTTTTTTTTTTTTTTTTTTTTTTTTTGAGATGGTGTCTAGCTCTGTGGCCCAGGCTGGAGTGCAGTGGCGCAATCTCGGCTCACTGCAAGCTCCGCCTCCTGGGTTCAAGTGATTCTCCTGCCTCAGCCTCCTGAGCAGATGGAACTACAGGCACATGCCACCATACCTGGCTATTTTTTTTTTTTTTTAATGTTTTTAGTAGAGACGGGGTTTCACCATGTTAGCCAGGATGGTCTCGATCTCCTGACCTCATGATCCCCTCCGCCTCAGCCTCCCAAAGTGCTGGGATTACAGGCGTAAACCACCACGCCCAGCCCAATTTAGCAGCTTCTGTCTTCAATTAGTATTTCCTTCAGGTGGCATTTCTAAGTAGATTGCCCTTCTTTCCTCTGATACCAGTACTTTTTCATGTGGAAATGATATGCGGGGAAAAAAATCTGAGTTCATAATAAATTCAAGTTCTTTCTTCCATTCTCTATGGCTTGCTGTAAGTGCTATAGGAATAAAGTTTAGGATCATGTTCAAAGTTAGCTAGCAGGTGGGAGTTTTATTCTGAGACTTAAAAAAAACCCAACAGAATATTAGAGAAAGATTTCAGAGAACATCTTACAGGGTGAATGATTCTAGTTACAGTTTATTAGAATTCCTTTTTGTTTTTCCATATCTTTATGCCACTATATTTGGTCTGTATTAAACATTTCTAATCAGTTTTTTCTCTTTTTGTGTCATTATAACACATTATAAAATGTGATGCCTATAGATTTAATGAGTTAATCTCACTTGGTGAATATGAAAAGGCAGCTTGTTATGCAGCAAACAGTCCTAGAAGAATTCTTCGAAACATTGGCACAATGAATACATTTAAGGGTAAGCATTTCTCTCTGAACCTTATATATGTATGCAAATTTACTACTTTTTCTCTCATAAAATGAAAAAAGCATTAAACTGGGAGTCTAGAGGTCTAGGCCCCAGCCCTCTCTCTACCATTTACTCTGTTTGCTTAGCAGTAACATTAGGGGTTTGATTAGATTTTCTAAATTATATTATGAACGATTTTAAGTATATAGAAAAGTATGGAGAAACATTAACACCAACGTACTCACTGTCAAGATTTAATAAATGTTAATATTTTGTCAAATTTGCTCCGTATTATTTTAAAACACAGCTTCCTTGTGGTAAATTGACATAATACAACAAATTGTACATATTAAAGTACACAATTTGGTAAGTTGTTTTTTTTTTGTTTTGTTTTGTTTTTGTGTGTGTGAGACAGAGTTTCACTCTTATCGTCCAGGCTGGAGTGCAGTGTGCAATCTTGGCTCACTGCCACTTCTGCCTCCCGGGCTCAAGTGATTCTCCCGCCTCAGCCTCCCGAATAGCTGGGATTACAGGTGTGTGCCACCACAACCAGCTAAATTTTTTGTACTTTTAGTTGAGACAGGGTTTCACCATGTTGGCCAGTCTGGTCTCAAACTCCTGACCTTAGGCAATCTGCCCACTTTGGCCTCCCAAAGTACTGGGATTACAGGCATGAGCCATCGCGCCCGGCTCAATTTGATAACCTTTGACATATGCATACACCCATGAGATTATCACTCAGAAGTTCCCTCATGCCCCTCAGTATCCCTCTCTTCCCACTACTTCCTAGTTCTCTCATCCTTTTCTCGTCCTAAGTTATTTTACTTAGGATAATGGCATTCAGTTTTATTTTATGGCTGAGTAGTGTTCGGTGGTGTGTGTGTGTTTCTGTGTGTGTATGTGTTTTCTTTATCCAGTCATCCCTTGATGGACACTTAGGTTGATTCTCTGACTTTGCTATTGTGAATAGTGCTATGATAAACATAACGAGTGCAGGTGTCTTTTTCATATAATGGTTTCTTTTCCTTTGGGTAGATACCCAGTAGTGGAATTGCTGGATTGAATGGTAGTTCTATTTTTAGCTCTTTGAGAAATTTCCATACTGTATTCCATAGAGATTGTACTAATTTACATTCCCACTAAAAATGTATAAGCATTCCCTTTTCTCCACATCCTCTCCAACATCTGTTGTTTTTTGACTTTTTATTAATAGCCATTCTGATTGGTGTAAGATGGAATGTCATTGTGGTTTTGTAGTTCCCTGCTTTGTAGATTTCTCTGCTTTGGGCAGTATGGCCATTTTAACAATTTAACTATTTTTTTAATCCATTAAATAGCCCCACCTCCCCCACCCAACTCTCCTACTACCCTTCATAGCCTCTGGTAACCATCCGTCTACTATGTTCATGAGTTCAATTGTTTTTATTTTTAACTCCACAAATAAATGAGAGCATGTGAGGTTTGTCTTTCAGTGCCTGGCTTATTTCACTTAACATAATGACCACCAGTTCCATCCATGTTGTTGCAAATGATAGGATCTTATTCTTTTTTATGACTAAATAGTACTCCATTGCCTATACATACCACATTTTCTTTATCCATTTGTCTGTTGATGGACACTTAGGTTGCTTCCAAATCTTGGATATTGTGAATAGCGTTGCATTAATCATAAGATTGCTGAATCATATGGTAGCCCAATTTTTCGCTTTTTGAGGAACCTCCAAACTGTTTTCCATAGTGGTTGTACTAATTTACATTTCCACCAACAGTATACAGGGGTTCCCTTTGCTCCACATCGTTGCCAGCATTTCTTATTGCCTGACTCTTGGGTAAAAGCTGTTTTAACTGGGCTGAGGTGATATCTCACTGTAGTTTTGATTTGCATGTCTCTAATGATCAATGATGTGGAGCACCTTTTCATATGCCTGTTTGCCATTTGTATGTCTTCTTTTGAGAAATGTCTATTCAAATCTTTTGCCATTTATTTTACCCTTTTTTTAATTAAAAAAAATTTTTTTTATTATACTTTAAGTTCTAGGGTACATGTGCACAATGTGCAGGTTTGTTACATATGTATATATGTGCCATGTTGGTGTGCTGCACCCATTAACTCGTCATTTACATTAGGTATATCTCCTAATGCTATCCCTCCCCACTCCCCCGACCCCACAACAGTGATGTTCCCCTTCCTGTGTCGAAGTGTTCTTGTTGTTCAATTCCCACCTATGAGTGAGAACATGCAGTGTTTGGTTTTTTTGTCCTTGTGATAGTTTGCTGAGAATGATGGTTTCCAGCTTCATCCATGTCCCTACAAAGGACATGAACTCATCTTTTTTTATGGCTGCATAGTATTCCATGGTGTATATGTGCCACATTTTCTTAATCCAGTCTATCATTGATGAACATTTGGGTTGGTTCCAAGTCTTTGCTATTGTGAATAGTGCCACAGTAAACATACTTGTGCATGTGTCTTTGTAGCAGCACGATTTATAATCCTTTGGGTATATATCCAGTAATGGGATAGCTGGGTCAAATGGTATTTCTAGTTCTAGATCCTTGAGGAATCGCCACACTGTTTTCCACAATGGTTGACTAGTTTATAGTCCCACCAACAGTGTAAAAGTCTTCCTATTTCTCCACATCCTCTCCAGCACCTGTTGTTTACTGACTTTTTAATGATCAAGTGTTTTGTTTTGTTTTGTTTTTGACAGAGTTTCTCTCTTGTTGCCCAGGCTGGAATGCAATGGCACGATCTCAGCTCACCACAACCTCTGCCTCCCGGGTTCAAGTGGTTCTCCTACCTCAACCTCCCTAGTAACTGGGATTACAAGCATGCGCCACCACGCCTGGCTAATTTTGTATTTTTAGTGGAGATGGGGTTTTACCATGTTGGTCAGGTTGGTCTCGAACTCCCAACCTTAGGTGATCCACCCACCTTGGCCTCCCAAAGTGCTGGGATTACAGGCATGAGCCACCGTGCCTGGCCATCTTTTGCCTATTTTTAATCAGATTATTAGATTTTTTTCCTATGGAATTGTTTGAGTCCCTTATGTATTCTGGTTATTAATTCCTTGTTAGATGGGTAGTTTGCACATATTTTCTCCCATTCTGTGGGTTGTCTCTTCACTTTGTTGATTATATCCTTTCTGTGCAGAAGCGTTTTACCTTGATGTGATCCCATTTGTTCGTTTTTTTCTTCAATTGCCTGTGCTTGTGGAGTATTATGCCAGAAATTTTTACCCAGACCAATGTCCTAGAGAATTTCCCCAATGTTTTCTTGTAGTGGTTTCATAATTTGAGGTCTTAGATTTAAATCTTTAATCCATTTTGATTTGATTGTTTTATATGACAAGAGATAGGGGCCTAGTTTCATTTTTCTGCATATGGATATTCAGTTTTCCTGCCACCATTTACTGAAAAGACTGTCTTTTCCCCAGTGTATGTTCTTGGCATGTTTGTCAAAAGTGAGTTCACTATAGGTGGGTGGATTTGTTTCTGGGTTCTCTATTCTGTTCCATTGGTCTGTGCATCTGTTTTTATTCCATTACCATGCTGTTTTGGTTACTATAGCTCTGTAGTATAATTTGAAGTTAGCTAATGTGATTCCTCCAGTTTTGTTCTTTTTGCTTAGGATGGTTTTTGGCTATTCTGGGTCTTTGTGGTTCCATATAATTTTGGGGGTTGTTTCTTCTATTTCTGTGAAGAACTTCATGGTATTTTGATAGGGATTGCATTAAATCTGTAGATTGCTTTGGGTAGTATAGATATTTTAACAGTACTGATTCTTCCAATCCATGAACATGGAATATCTTTCCATTTTTTGTGTGTCCTCTTCAATTTCTTTCATCAATGTTTTATAGTTTTAATTATAGATCTCTTTCAATGCTTTGGTTAATTCTAGGTATTTAATTTGTGGCTATGATAAGCAGGATTACTTTTTAAAATTTCCTTTTCAGATTGTTTGTTGTTGGCATATAGAAATGCAATGATTTTTATATGTTGATTTTGTATCTTTCAACTTTACTGAGTTTATCAGTTCTCATAGGTTTTTTTTTTGGAGACAGAGTCTCACTCCATCACACAGGCTGGAATGCAGTGGTGCAATCTCAGCTCACTGCAACCTCCGCCTCCAGGTTCAAGTGATTCTCCTGCCTCAGCCTCCTGAGTCACTGGGACAATGGGCGCATACCACCAGGCCCAACTAATTTTTTTTTTTTTTTTTTTTTTTAATTTATTTATTATTATTATACTTTAAGTTGTAGGGTACATGTGCATAACATGCAGGTTTGTTACATATGTATACTTGTGCCATGTTAGTCTGCTGCACCCATCAACTCGTCATTTACATCAGGTATAACTCCCAATGCAATTTTTTTTGTATTATTAGTAGAGACGGAGTTTTGCCATGTTGGCCAGTCTGGTCTTGAACTCCTGACCTCAAGTGATTGGCCTGCCTTGTCCTCCCAAAGTGTTGGGATTACAGGCATTAGCCACCACGCTTGGCCTCTAATAGTTTTTTGGTGGAGTCTCTAGATTTTTTTCTTTCACTTTTTTTTTTTTTTTTGAGATGAAGTCTTGCTCTTGTCCCCCAGGCTGGAGTGCAATGGTGCAATCTCAGCTCACTGCAACCTCCGCCTCCTGGGTTCAAGCATTCACCTGCCTCAGCCTCCCGAGTAACTGGGATTACAGGCACCTGCCACCACGCCCAGCTAATTTTTGTATTTTTAGTAGAGACAGGGTTTCACCATGTTGGTCAGGCTGGTCTCAAACTCTTGACCTCAGGTGATTCACATGCCTTGGCCTTCCAAAGTGGTGGGATTACAGGCATGAGCCACCGTGCCTGGCTAGATTTTTTTTTCAAATATAAGGTTATGTCATCAGAAAACAAAGATAATTTAACTTCTTCCTTTCCAATTTGGATGCCCTTTATTTCTTTTTCTTGTCTGATTGCTCTAAGTAGGACTTTCAGTACTATGTTGAAACCAGTGGTGAAAGTGGGCATCTTTGTTGTGTTCCAGATCTTACAGGAAGGGCTTTCAGTTTCCTCCCATTCAGTATGATTCTAGCTGTGGTTCTGTCATATATGGCTTTTATTATGTTGAGATATATTCCTTCTATCCCCAGATATTTTTATGGGTTTTATCATGAAGGATGTTGAATTTTATTAAATGCTTTTTCAGCATCACTTGAAATTATCATATAATTTTTGTCCTTCATTCTGTTGATATATGATACATTACATTGATTCATTTCTGTATGTTGAACCATCCTTGCATCCCCAGGATAAATCCCACTTGGTCATGATGAATGATTTTTTTAATGTGTTATTGGATTTGGTTTACTAGTATTTTGTTGATGATTTTTGCATCAATGTTTATCAGAATTATTGACATGCAGTTTTCTTTTTTGATATATCTTTGTCTGGTTTTCGTATTAGGGTAATACTGGCCTTGTAGAATGAGTTTAGAAGTATTTCCTCTGCCTCTATTTTTTGGAATAGCTTGAGTAGGATTCGTATTAGTTCTTTTTTAGATGTTTGGTAGAGTCAGTAGTAAAGCCATCAGGTCCTGGGCTTTTCTTTTCTGGGAAACTTTATATTATAGCTTCAGTCTCATTACTTATTGGTCTGTTCAGGTTTTGGATTTCTTCATGGTTCAGTATTGGTGGGTTGTATGTGTCTAAGAATTTATTCATTTCTTCTAGGTTTTCCAATTTATTGGCATATAGTTGCTCATAGTAACCTATAATGCTCCTTTGAATTTCTGTGGTATTGATTGTAACGTCTCCTTTTTCATCTCTGATTTTATTTATTCGGGTCTTCTCTCTTTTTATCTTACTCAGTTTGACTAAGGGTTTGTCGACTTTTTTTAAAAAACTCTTCATTGATTTTTATAATTGTTTTCATCATTTCAATTTCATTTATTTCTGCTCTGATCTTTATTGTTTCTTTTCTTCTAAAAACTTTGGGTTTGGTTTGCTTTTGCTTTTCTGGTTCTTTAAGATGCATCATTAGGGTGTTTATTTGAAGTTTTTCTTCTTTTTTGATGTAAGCACTTATAGCTATAAACTTTTTTCTTAGTACAGCTTTCATTGTTATCCCATAGGTTTTGGTAGGTTGTGTTTCCATTGTTGTTTGTTTCAAGAAATCTTTAAATTTCTTTCTTAATCTCTTCATTGAGCCACTGGTCACTCAGGAGCATATTGTTTAGTTTCCATATTTGTATAGTTTCAAAAATTCCTCTTATTATTGATTTCTAGTTTTATTTCACTGTGATCAGAGAAGATGCTTGATATTATTTCAATTTTTTGAATGTTTTAATACTTGCTTTGTGGACTAACATATGATCTTTCCTTGAGAATGATCCATGTGCTAAGAAGAAGAATGTGTATTTTTCAGCTGTTGGGTGATATGTTCTGTAAATATCTATTAGGTCCATTTTGTCTATAGTGCAGATTAAGTCTGATGATTCTGCATTGATTTTCTGTCTTGATGATCTGTCCAATGCTGAAAGTGAGGGTGTTGAAGTCTTCAACTAGTATTGTATTGGGGTCTATTTCTCTCTTTAGCTGTAATAACATTTGCTTTATGTAGCTGGGTGCTCCAGTGTTAGGGGCATATATATTTATAATGGTTGAATATATATGCAATTCAACAAGAGGTCCTCTTGTTGAATTTAACCCTTTATCATTATATAATGACTTTCTTTGTCTATTTTTATCATTTTTATCTTGAAATCTATTTTGTCTACTCCTGCTCTTTTTTGGTTTCCATTTGCATGGAATATCTTTTTCCATTCCTTTATTTTCAGTTTATATGTGTCTTTAAAGATGAAGTGTTTCTTGTAAGCAACAGATCATTGGGTCTTTTTTTTTAATCCATCAATCACTTTTTTTTTTTTTTTTTAAGACAATCTTTTTCTGTCACCCAGGCTTTAGTGCAGTGGTGTAAACACAGCACACTTCAGTCTCAACCTCCTGGGCTCAAGTGATCCTACCATCTCACCCTCTCAAGTAGCTAGGACCACAGGCATGCACCACCACACTTGGCTAATTTTTAAAATTTTTGTGGAGACAGGATCTCGCCATGTTGCCTGGGCTGGCCATGAACTCCTGGGTTCGGGTGATCCTCCTGCCTTGGCCTCCCAAAGTGCTGAGATTACAGATGTGAGCCACTGTGTCTGGCCCACCCTATGTCTTTTGATTGGAAAGTTTAGTCTGTTAACATTCACTTGATATTGTTAAGTAAGGACTCACTCCTGTCATTTTGTTATTTTCTGGTTGTTTTATGGTCTTCTCTTCCTTTCTGACTTTCTTTTAGTGAAGATGATTTTTTCTGGTGGTATGTTTGAATTTCTTGCTTCTTATTTTTTGAGTGTCCATTGTATGTTTTTTGATTTGAGGTTATCATGAGACTTGCAAATAATATCTTATAACCCATTATTGTAAACTGATGACAACTTAACACTGATTGCATAAACAAACAAAAAAGTAACAAAGAAACAAAGAGAAAACTAATAAAAACTCTACACTTTGTCCCCTAGCTTTTTAATTTTTTTGTTGTTTCTATTTATTTCTTATTGTACTGTCAATGTCTTTAAAAAGTTTTTATAGTAATTATTTTTGATCAGTTCATCTTTTAGACTTTCTACTTAAGATATGAGTAATTTACACACAATTACAGTGTTATAATACTGTCTTTTTTGTGTGAACTTACTATTACCAGTGAGTTTTGTACCTTTAGATACTTTCTTATTGCTCATTAATATCCTTTTCTTTCTAATTGAAGTACTCCCCTCAGCATTTCTTTTTTTCCTTCTTCCTTTTGTTTTTGAGATGGAGTCTCGCTCTGTTGTCCAGGCTGGAGTGCAGTGGCATGATCTCGGCTCACTGCAACCTCCACCTTCTGGGTTCAAGCAGTTCTCCTGCTTCAGCCTCCCAAATAGGTGGGACTACAGGTGCACATTGGCACATCCAGCTAGTTTTTTTTGTATTTTAGTAGAGATGGGGTTTCACCATGTTGCCCAGGCTGGTTGCGAACTACTGAGCTCAGGCAATGCTCCCGCCTCAGCCTCCCAAAGTGCTGGAATACAGGTGTGAGCCACTGCACCTGGCCACCTCAGCATTTCTTAAGGGACAAGTATGATGTTGATGAAATCTCTCAGCTTGTTTGTCTGGGGTAGTCTTTATTTCTCTTTCATGTTTGAAGGATATTTTTTGCCAGATACATTATTCTAGGGTAAACGGTTTTTTTTCTTCAACACTTTAAACATGTCCTGCCACTCTCTCCTGGCCTGAGAGGTTTCCACTAAAATGTCTGCTGCCAGACATATTGGAACTCCATTGTATGTCATTTATTTTCTCTTGCTGCTTTTAGGATCTTTTCTTTATCCTTGACCTTTGGGAGTTTGATTATTAAATGCCTTGAGGTAGTCTTCTTTGGGTTACATCTGCTTGGTGTTCTATAACCTCTTGTACTTGAATAATGATAGCTTTCTCTAGGTTTGGAAAGTTCTCTGGTATTATCCCTTTTGTTTCTTTTGGATTTTTTGAGACAGAGTCACGCTCTGTCACCCAGGCTCGAGTGCAGTGGCATGATCTCAGCTCACTGCAACCTCTGCCTCCTGGGTTCAAGCAATTCTTCTGGCTCAGCCTCCTGAGTAGCTGAAACTACAGGTGCACCACCACACCCAGCTGATTTTTGTATTTTTTAGTAGAGACTTGGTTTTGCCATGTTGGCCCAGCTTGTCTCACACTCCTGACCTCAGGTGATCCGCCCTCCTCGGCCTCCCAAAGTGTTGGGATTACAGGTGTGAGCCACCGCACCCGGCCAGGTGTTATCCCTTTGAATAAACTTTCTACCCCATCTCTCTCTTTCTACCTCCTCTTTAAGACCAATACCTCCTTGATTTGCACTTTTGAGGTTATTTTCTAGATCTTGAATATGTGCCTTATTCTTATTTATTCTTTTTTCTTTTGTCTCCTCTCACTGTGTATTTTCAGATAGTCTGACTTCAAGATCACTAATCTTCTGCTTGATTAATTCTGCTGCTAAGAGACTTTGATGCATTCTTCAGCATGTCAATTACATTTTTCAACTCCAGAAGTTTATGCTTGTCTCTTTTTAATTATTTCAATCTCTTTGTTAAATTTATCTGATAGAATTCTGGATTCCTTGTCTGTGTTATCTTAAATTTTGTTGAGTTTCCTCAAAACAGCTATTTTGAATTCTCTGCCTGAAAGGTCACATAACTTTGTCTTTCTGAGATTGGTCCCTGTTACCTTATTTAGTTCGTTTGGTAAGATCATGTTTTCCTGGTTGGTCTTGGTGCTTGTGGATGTTTATCTGTTTCTGGGCATTGAAGAATTGGGTATTTATTGTAGTCTTCAGTCTGAGCTTGTTTGTACCCGTCCTTTTTGGGAAGGCTTTCCAGATATTCAAGGAGATTTGGGTGTTGTGATCTAAGTTTTTGGTTACTGCAACCATATCTGCATTAGAGGTACCACCTTTGTGGTTTTGGATAAGATCCAGAAGAATTCTCTGGATTGCCAGATAATTCTTGTTCTTTTCCATTACTTTCTCCCCCAAAATGGAGTCTCTCCAAGTTGCAGTCCTTGTGAGCTAGACTGCCTCAGATCCGTGCTGAGCTCCCTGGAGCTGGAGAAGGGGTGGAACACTAGCACCACTGTGGTCACCAGCTCTGGGAGTATACTAGGTCAGACCTGAAGCCAGCACAGCACTGGGTCTTGTCCAAGGCCCACTGTAACCACTACATGGCTACCTCCTAGTTTGCTGAAGGCCCAGGGCTCTACAATCAACAGGTGGTGAAGCCATCCAGACTTGTTTTTTTCCCTCCATGGTAGCAAGTTCCCTGGGCCTGGGTGGCTCCAGAGATACCCTCGGGAGCCAGGGCTTAGAGTTGGAAACTTTAGGAATCTACCTGGCACTATATGCTATTGTGGCTGAGCTTGTACCTAGACCATAACACAAAGTCCTTCCCATTTTTTCCTCTCCTTCCCACAGGCAGAGGAGTCTCTCCCTATGGATACCACTGCCACAGGCCCACAGGAAGTACTGCCAGGCTACCACCAATGTTCACCCAAAGGCTCTTCAGTCAGCTAGTGGTGAATGCTACCAGTCCTGAAACTCACCCCTCTGGGCAGTGGGCTCCCCTCTGGTTCAGGGTAGGTCCATAAATGCTGTCCAAGAACCAAGTGCTGGAACTGGGGACCCCAAGAGCTTGCTTGGTGCCCTACCTCACTATGGCCAAGCTGGTACCTAAGCTGCAAGACAGTCTTTTTTACTCTTCTGCTTTTCTCAAGAAGAAGGAGTCTCTCCTCATAGCCATCACAGCTGGGAATGTGCTGGGTCACACCTGAAGCCAGTATATCTCAGTCTTACTCAAAGCACACAGCATGTACTACCTGGCTACTGCTTCTGATTATTCGGGGTCCAAGGGCTGTTTAGTCATCAGGTAATGAGTCCTGCCAGGATTGGGTCCTTCCTTTCAAGACAGTGGCTTCCCTTCTGACCAGTGTGTGTCTAGAAATGTTGTCCAGGAGCTTGGGGGGCCTAGAATAGGGGCCTCATGACTCTCCCTGGTTTCCTATCCTATTATGGCTGAGCTGGTATCCAAATTGCAAGACAAAGTCCTCTACTCTTCCATCTCCTCTTCTCAAGTGGAAGGAAGGACTCTCTTTCACAGCTGTGAGCTGTACTCCCTGGTTTGGGGGAGTGGTGGCACAAACACTCCTTCGGTCACATCATCTGATTTCTTACTAGGTAATATGCCCTCCAAGTCCACTGGCTGTGAGTCCAGCACAGCACTAGTACTTACCTAGGAGTTGCAGTCCTTGTGGTATAGACTGCCTTTCAAGTTTATTTAGGACCCCAAAGCAGTTGAGGGTGTAGTGGTGAGGCTTGCCAGAACTCAAATTCCAACCTGCTGGGATAGATGATTCTCTTCTGGCTAGGGCTGGTCTAACTGCTTCCCACATGAGAATTGGCTGAGTTCTGCCTGATGTCGCTTTCCACTGTGGAAGGGCAGAACTGAGTTCCAATGCAAACTCCTACAATCACTGCACTCTCCTTCCCCGAAGCACAGGTTCTCCATGGCACATGGCCACTGCCAAAGGATGGGGGAGTGGTGAGTTGGCAGTTCAGTACTGTCTTTCCTACCCTTTTCAGTGCCTCTTTCAGTAACATGAAGGTATAATGAGGTGCTGTGATTACACAACTGACTTTTGGTTCTTATGAAGGTGCTTTTTTGTGTAGATAGTTTTTTTGTTTTTGTTTTTTGTTTGTTTGTTTGTTTGTTTTTGAGACAGAGTCTCACTCTCACCCAGGCTGGAGTGCAGTGGTGCGATGGCTCACTGCATCCTCCGCCTCCCAGGTTCAAGTGATTCTCCTGCCTCAGACTCCCCAGTAGCTGGGATTATAAGTGCCTGCCACCATGCCTAGGTAATTTTTGTATTTTTAGTAGAGATGGGGTTTCACCATGTTGACCAGGCTGGTCTCGAATTCCTGACCTCAAGTGATCTGCCTGCCTCCCAAAGTGCTGGGATTATAGGCGTGAACCACCATGCCCAGCCATATGGACAGTTAAATTTGTTGTTCCTGTGGGGAGGGCAATCAGTGGAGGCTTCTATTCAGCCATCTTGCTCTGCCTTCCTGGATATTTTAACAGTATTAATTCTTCCAATTCATAGCATGGTATATCTCTCCATTTATTTGTGTCTTCTTTAATTTCTTTCATCAAATACAACAATATGGATAAACCTGGAGCACATTACACTAAGTGAACTAAACCAGGCACAGAAACACAAATAGTACATGATCTCATTTATATGTGGAATCCAAAAAAGTCAAATTCATAGAAGCAGAGAGTGGAATGGTGGTAACTAAGGACAGGGTAGGTGGGGGAAATAGGGAAATATTGGTCAGAGGATACAAAGTTTGAGTTATGTAGGATAAATGTACAGCATGTTCACTACAGTTAATAATACTATACTGCAAAATGGAAATTGCATAGCTGAGCATGGTGGCACATACCTGTAGTACCAGCTAGTTGGAAGGCTGAGGCAGGAGGATTGCTTGAGCCTAGGAGTTTGAGGCTGCAGTGAGCTATGATCACACCGCTGTACTCCAGACCAGCAACAGAATGATACCCCATCTCAAAAAAAAAAAAAAAAAAAAAGTTGCTAAGAGAGTGGAGTGTAAGTGTTCTCAACACACACATGCACACACACACACAGAAGTAATGGATATGTTGAGTAGCTTGACGTATTAATCATTTCAGTATGTATATCAAACTTCATGTTGTAGACCTTAAATATATACAGATATGCCGTTTTTATTTTTAAAAAACAAATTTTAAAAAATTCAGTTGACTTTTGTATATTGGTCTTGTATCCTGTGACTTTGCTAAATCTTTGTTAGTTCTAGTACTTTTGTGGCTTTCTTAGAATGTTCTATATAAGTGATCATGTCATCAGCTAATAAAGACAGTTTTACTTCTTTTTGAATCTGGATCACTTTTTTTTTTTTTCTTGCTTTATTGTACTGGCTAAATCCTCCAATACAGTTTTGAATAGAAGTGATAAAAGCAGATATTTCTGCCTTGTTCATGATCTTAGGGATAAAGCATTTAGTTTTTCATCATTAATTATTAGCTATAGGTTTTTCATAGATGCCCTTTAAGAGGTTGAAGAAATTATCTTGTATTCGTGGTTGCTGAGAATCAGAAATGGATATTAGATTTGTCAAATACTTTTTTACATTTATTGAGATGATTATGTTAGTTTTGTTCTTTTCTATTAGTGTAATGGATATGTTGCCTTTGTGGGAAAATCTCCACAAAATTCAGTGATTTTACTCTAATACAGAGTTGTGAAACCGTCACCATAACCTAATTTTAGAACATTTTCATCATTACAAAAATAAACTTTGTACCCATTAATTCCTCATTCCCTGATCTCTTCTTCCTCTCCAAACTGTAGGGAACCACTCATCTATTTGCTGTCAGTATAGATTTACCTGTTTTGGTCCTTTTGTGTAAATAGGATCATGTACTATGTGGTCTTTTTAGTACAGGCTTCTTTCACTTAGCATAATGTTTTTGAGGTTTGCTCATGCTGTAGCACGTATCATTTCTTTATATGGCTAAATAATATTCCATTGTATGAATGTACTGCATTTGTCTATACATTCATCAGTTGATGGTCATTGGGCTTTTCCCACTTTTCGGCTATTATGAATAATGCTGCTATGAACATTTGTATACAAGTTTTTGTGTGGTTACATGTTTTTATTTCTTTTAGGTAGAGACTTAGGAGTGAAATTGCTGAGCTAAATTATGTGGTAGCTCTGTATTAACACTTTGAGGAACTGCTTATCTGTTTGGTTGTACCATTTTCCATTCCTGCTAGCAATGTATAAGGGTTCCTTATGAACAGGATGTGTTTTTACCTATCTTTTGATTATAGACTTTCTCAAAGTGTGAAGCAGTATCTCATTGTGGTTTTTATTTACACATCCATAATGACCAATAATGTTGGGCATCTTTTGACTTGTCTCTTGGCCATTTGTATATCTTCTTTGGAGAAATGTCTATCCTTTGGTCATTTGTGTTGCGGGAAGTCAGTGACCCCAAACGGAGAGACTGGCTGAAGCCATGGCAGAAGAACATAAATTGTGAAGATTTCATGGACATTTATTAGTTCCTCAAATTAATACTTTTATAATTTCTTATGCCTGTCTTTACTGCAGTCTCTGAACATAAATTGTGAAGATTTCATGAACATTTATCACTTCCCCAATCAATACGCTTGTTACTTCCTATGCCTGTCTTTAATTTCTTAACCCCATCATCTTCATAAGCTAGGGATGAATGTCACCTCAGGGCCCTGTGATGATTGAGTTAACTGCATAAATTGTTTGTAGAGCATGTGTATTTGAACAATATGAAATCTGAGCACCTTAAGAACAGGATAACAGCGATTTTCAGGGAACAAGGGAGATAACTTTAAAGTCTGACTGTCTGTGGGCTGGGCGGAGCAGAGCCATATTTCTCTTACTACCGAAAATGGGTAAGACAAATATCGCTGAATTCTTTCCCCAGTAAGGAATATTAATAATTAACAGCCCTGGGAAAAGAATGCATTCCCAGGGCAGAGCCTCTAAAATGGCCACCCTGGGAGTGTCTGCCTCATGCAGATGTAGATAGGGATGAAACACGCCCTAGTCTCCTGCAGCGCCCCCAGGCTTGCTAGGATTAGGAAATTCCAGCCTGGCGAATTCTAGTCAGACCGGTTCTCTCCTCTTGAACCCTGACAATTTGTGCACAGCGGGACACGGAAGTTCATTAGTGATTCTAGTTTCGCCCTGATCTTCTGCCTTGTGATCTGTTGTCGCCCTTGAAGCATGTGATCTCTGTGACCCACACCCTATTTGTGCACTCCCTCCCCTTTGAAAATCACTAATAAAAACTTGCTGGTTTTACAGCTCAGGGAGCATCACGGAACATGCCGACATGTGATGTTTCCCCCAGACACCTGGCTTAAAAATTTCTCTCTTTTGTACTCTTTCCCTTTATTTCTCAGACCAGCTGACACATAGGGAAATAGAAAAGAACACACGTTGAATATCGGGGGTGGGGTTTCCCCCAATAATTTGTAAATTGTGTTTTTTGTGTTTTTATTATTGAGTTTTAGGAGTGCCTTGTATAGTCTGAATTAAAACCCTATTTGATTTGCAAATTTTTTTTCCCATCTGTGGGTTATCTTTTCATTCTTTTTAATTAAAAAAAAGTGTTTCACTGGTTTCTTTTGAAATTAAAAGTTTTTAATTTTGATAAGTTCCACTTATGAGTTTTCTCTTTTATGGCTTTGCCTTTTGTGTTGTAGCTATGAGATCTTTGCCTAACTTAAGATCACAGATATCTACTCCTGTTTTCTTCTAAGAGTTTTACACATTCAGATACATGATCTACTTTTGGTTAATTTTTGTGTAGGGTGTGAGGTGGGGTCCAGTTTCATTCTTTTGCTTATGAATAATCCGGTTTTTCCAGCACCATGTTGGGAAAATACTTTGAATCCATTGAATTTTGGCCTCTTTGTCAAAAATCAATTGACTATAAATATTTAGAGTTTATTTCTTGACTTTCAGTTCTATCCCATTGCTAGATGGGATGTCTACCCCATGCCAGTAGTATACTATCTTGATTACTGTAGCTTAGTAGTAAGTTTTGAAATCAGAAGAGTGATTCCTTCTTTCTCTAGATTAGTATTAGCATGGTTTATCTTCTTCAGTCCTCTAACTTTTAATCTATTAGTGTCTTCATATATAACGTCAGTTTCTTCTAAGCAATGTGTACTTGGATCCTACTTTTCAAAAATACAATTTGAGGCCAGATGCAGTGGCTCACGCCTGTAATCCCAGCACTTTAGGCCAAGGTGGGTGGATCACTTGAGGTCAGGAATTCGAGACCAGTCTGGCCAACATGGTGAAACCCTGTCTCTACTAAAAATACAAAAATTAGCTGGGCATGGTGATGGGTGCCTGTAATCCCAGGTATTCAGGAGGCTGAGGCAGGAGAATCGCATGAACCTGGGAGGCAGAGGTTGCAGTGAGCCAAGATCACACTACTGCACTCCAGCCTGGGTGACAGAGCAAGAGTCCATCTCAAAATAACAACAACAACAACAACAACAACAACAATCTGACAATCTTTGCCTTTTAGTTGGGGTGCTTAGATTATTTACATGTAATGTTGTTGTTGACATGTTATGTTTTGTTTTTATTTATTTGTTTTTAGAGTCAGGATTTTGCTATGTTGCCCAGGCTGGAGTGCAGTGGCTATTCACAGGCACAGTCATAGTGCATTACAGCCCAAACTTCTGGACTTAAGGTGTCCTCCTGCCTCAGCCTCTAGAGTAACTGGGAGTGCAGGTGTACACCACCACACCACCACACTTTGCTGGTGTGTTTTGTTTCCATTTTTCTTGTCTCTTCTTCTTCTTCTTTTTTTTTTTAACCTTTTTTCTGCTTTTTCTGGCTTCTTTTGGATTAATTGAATATTTTTCTCCTTTGTTGACTTAGGAGCTGTATAACTCATTATTGTCTTATTTTGGTTGTGCTGTAGGTTTTATAGATGATATCTTTAACTTACCCTATTCTATTCTCAAGTGATATTATACCACTTGATGTATAGAATAAAAACACTACACATCTAAATACTTACATTCATAGCATATACCACATCTAGTCTTCATTTCTTTGTATAAATCTATTTTTCTGGCCGGGCGCAGTGGCTCATGCCTGTAATCCCAGCACTTTGGGAGGCCAAGGATGACAAGGTCAGGAGTTTGAGACCAGCCTGGCCAACAAGGTGAAACCCTGTCTCTACTAAAAATACAAAAATTAGCCATGCATGGTGGCATGCACCTGTAATCCCAGCTACTTGAGAGGCTGAGGCAGGAGAATCACCAGAATCCGGGAGGCAGAGGTGCAGTGAGCTGAGATCACTGCTTTCCAGACTGGGTGACAGAGAGAGACTCTGTCTCAAAAAAAAAAAAAAAAAAAAAAATTATATATATATATATATATATTTCCATCTGGTATCATTTTACTTCTGCTTGAAAAGCTACCTTTAATCTTTTAGTGCAGATTGGCTTGTGATACATTCATTCAGCTTTTAAATTCTGCATTTTACCTTCACTTTTGAAAGGTATTTTTACTGGGTATAGAATTCTAGATAGACTTTTTTTTCTTTCTATACTTAAAGGATTTTTGTTTCACTGTCTTCTGGTTTGCATTATTTCTGCTGAGAAATGTTATTTCATCTTTATCTTTGTTCTTCTGTACATATGTATCTTTTCTCTATTACTACTTTTAAGATTTTCTCATTTTTACTTTTTTTTGGCAATTTGATTATGAGCATTAGTATAGTTTTATTTTCATGCTTCTTATGCTTAGAGTCCATTGAGATTCTTGGATCTGTGGGTTATGATTTTCCTCATATATGAAAATACATAGCCATTATTTTTCAAATATGTTTCTGCCCCCGCCTCCCTTCTCCCCACTCACCATTCAGGGACATCAATTATATGCTTGAAGTTGTCCTACAGCTCATTTATTCTTTGTCCAAGTTTTAGTCTTTTATGTTTTATGTTGGATATTTTCTATTGCTGTCTTTAAGTTCACTAATCTTCAATATCTAATCTGCAGTTAATCCCATCCAGTGTATTTTTCATTTCAGACATTGTAGTTTTCATCTCTGTAACTTTGATTTGAGTTTCTCTTATACAGCTCATGTTTCTACTTAACATATTCCATCTTTTCTCTCCCTCATAAATATGAAATAATATAGTTATAATAACTTTTAATATCCTTTTCTACAAATTCTATCATGTCAATTTTGATTTATTACATTTTTTCTCATTATGAGTAATATTTTCTTGCTTTTTTGCAAGTTTCATTTTTGATTGGATGCAAGACATTAAGAATTTTATGCCAGGAGCAGTGGCTCATGCCTGTAATCCCAGCACTTGGGAGGTCGAGGCAGGCAGATCACGAGGTCAGGAGATCGAGACCTTTCTGGCTAACACAGTGAAACCCCGTCTCTACTAAAAAAATACAAAAAAATTAGCTGGGTGTGGTGGCAGACGCCTGTAGTGCCAGCTGCTCGGGAGGCTGAGGCAGCAGAATGGCATGAACCCGGGAGGCGGAGCTTGCAGTGAGCTGAGATCATGCCACTGCACTCCAGCCTGGGCAACAGAGCGAGACTCCATCTCAAAAAAAAAAAAAAAAAAAAAAAAAAAAGAATTTTACTATAATGGTGCTGGATTTTGGTAAATTCTTCTTAACCTTTGTTCTGGGATATAGGTAAGTTACTTGGAAACAATGTGATCCTTCTGGAGCTTGTTTTCAAGTTTTGTTAGGCAGGACTGGAGCAGTGTTTGGTTTGAGGCAAAACCTTTCTGAATATTCTACCTCATACCTGAGGATTATGAAGTTTCCCATTCCGGTGGAAGAGTTATTCTCAGCTCTGTCTAAGCTCTAGGGATTAGTCCCTCTAATCCTTCTGAATAGTTCTTTCCCTGGCCTTAGGTAGCTTCCTCACCTGCATGTGCTAATCAGTACTCAGCTGATGACCTGTGGGGGACTCTGTGCAGGTCTTTGAAGCTCTTACCCCAGGCAGCGCTCTTCCTTCTGGTAGTCTGCCCTGTGATCTTTATCTACATCGACCTCACCAGACTTCCAGCTCCATGTCCTCAATTCATGTTTAGTCCTCATGAATTGAATTTAGTCCTCAACTAAACATGGAATGTTTAGTTCATTTGCTGTAACTAAACATAATTAACATAATAACTATTTAACAAAAGCATTGATATATTTGGTCTTAAGCCTATCATTTTGCTATATTTTTTCCAATTATTTTCATCAGTTCTTTGTTCCTTAGTTTCTTCTTTTCAATTTTATATTGTGTGAATTGAATAGTTTTTTAAAATTCCCTCTTTTCTCCTATCTTGGCTTTTTGGCTGCACTTCTTTGTACTATTGTTTTAGTTGTTGTTCTGAGGATTATAATATTCACTGCTTGCCAGAATCTACCTTGAATTAATAATTTACTACTCTGCATATAATGCATGAACCTTACCATCATCTTTCTTCTTTTGTGCTATTATCATATACATTGTTACTATTTTTGCCTTAAATATTCACTTGTGTCTTAAGGAAACTATGAAAATAAAAATATGTCTTTTATATTTACTGAGGTAGGCAGCTGGATCACATCCTTGTAATCCACTCCACTTAAATGTGAATTGAATTATACTGTATATGTTCTTTAATACTGCATGTGTTCCTGAATTGTACTATTGCTTATAATTATATTGTTTTATGTCTTTTTTTCACTCAACATTAGTTGTGAAATTTAGCCTTGTTTCTACATGTAGCTGTGGTTTATTTTAAATCTTCTAGAATGAAATACACTACAATGTATTTATCTGTTCTGTGGTGGATGGACATTGAGATGGTTTCTAGTTTGGGGCTATTATAAACAGTTTTGCTATGAAAATATATCCTGGTGCATGTATATAAAGTTTTCTGGGATATGTATCTAAGATTGAACTTTCTGAGTCATAAGGTACGCATATCTTCAGCTTTTGAATATAATGACAAACATTTTCCCAAAGTGTCTATATTAATTTATATTGTCAATGGTAATGTATACGATTTTGAAACTATGTTCCATATCTTTGACAATAGTTGGTAGTGTTAGACCTTTAAATGTTTATCATTCTTGTGGTCATGTAAATTTATTATGGTTTTAATATGAACTTGCCTCATTACCAGTGAAATTGAGTATCTTTTCATATATATGTGTACACATATACCCTTTTGTTAAGACAGGGTCTTGCTCTCTCACCTAGGCTGGAGTGCAGTGGTACAAACATGGCTCACTGCAGCCTCAACCTCCTGGGCTCAAGTGATCCTCCCACTTCAGTGTCTCAAGTAGTTGGGACTACAGCTGTGAGCCACCATGCCTGGCTAATTTTTAAAATTCTTTTGTAGAGATGGAGACTTGCTATGTTGCCCAGGCTGGTCTCAAACTCCCGGCCTTAAGCCCTCCTCCCATGCTGGCCTCCCAAAGTGCTGGGATTACAGGTGTGAGCCCCTGCACTCAGCTCATATATATTTTTGTATTTGGATTTCCTGTTTTGTGAAGTACTTAAGATCTTTTGCCCATTTTGCTAGTGAATTGTCTATATTTTTCTCAATGATTTTTAGGAGTTACCTACGTATTGTAAATATTAATCTTTTGTTAGTTAAAATGAGTTACAAAAATCTTTTCTTATTATGATATCTTAAGATGAACGGAAGTTTTTAATTTTAATGTAGTGGAATTTATCAGTCTTTTCCTCTTAGGTTAATTATTTTTATGTATTATGTAAAAGTCCTTCCCTACCCTAAGTCATTTTTCATTTTTCTTTTTTCTCGTCTGAAAATATCATAGTTTTGCTGTTTACATTTAGGTTTTTAAGCTACCTGAAACTTGTTTTTGTGTTCAGTATGATTTGGGAGTTCAGTTGTTTTCTTTAATAATAATTTTTTTTTTTTTTTTTTTGAGACAGAGTCTTGCTCTGTCGCCTGAGCTGGAGTGCAGTAGCTCGATCTCAGCTCACTGCAACGTCCTCCTCCCAGGTTCAAGTGATTGTCGTGCCCCAACCACTGAGTAGCTGAGACTACAGGCATGCACCACCACACCCAGTTAATTTTTGTATTTTTGGTAGAGATGGGGTTTCGCCATGTTGGCCAGGCTAGTCTGGAACTCCTGAGTCTAAGTGATCTTCCTGCCTTGGCCTCCCAAAGTGCTGGGATTACAAGCGTGAGCCACTGTGCCAGGCCCAGTTTTACTTTATTTGATTTGAGACGGAGTTTCGCTCTTGTTGCCCAAGCTGGAGTGCAATGGCATGATCTCAGCCCATTGCAATCTCTGCCTCCCGGGTTCAAGCGATTCTCCTGCCTCAGGAGTAGTTGGGAGTACAGGAGCATGCCACCATGCCTGGCTAATTTCTTTTATTACTGTTTTTTTGTTTTTAGTAGAAACGGGGTTTCACCATGTTAGCCAGGTTGGTCTCAAACTCCTGACCTCAGGTGATCCGCCCGCCTCAGCCTCCCAAAGTATTGAGATTACAGGCGTGAGCCCCTGCGCCCAGCCTTATTTTTTTAAACATATAGTTTCTCTATTTTAGTACTATTTATGTAAAGTCTGTACTTTCTCCACTAATTTGTAGTGCCACCTCAATGATCATATCTTTTGTTTCTAGAAAATTTCAAATCTGCTTGTTTTAAAAATCTGTTCCTCTTTATTATGGCTTCCATTTCTACCTTTATATTTCTAATAATTTTAAACATATAATTTTTTTTTGAGACAGGGTCTCACTCTATCATCCAGGTGAGAGTGCAGTGGTGTGATCACAGCTCACTGCAACCTTGACCTCCTAGGCTCAAGTGATCCTCCCACGTAGCTGGGAGTATAGGCACACCCACCATGCCTGGTTAATGTGTTTTTTTGTTGTTGTTGTTTTTGTAGAGATGACATCTCACAGTGTTGCCCAGGCAGGTCTCAAACTTCTGGGCTCAAGCATTCCTCCCACCTTGGCCTCCTGAAGTGTTGGAATTATAGGCATGAACCACTGTGCTCAGCCAAACATAGATATTTTATACTTTCTTTTATAGTCAGTTGTGTGTAGTTCTGAAGTATATAAATTCTCCAGATTATTGGGTATCCTAACTCTTGCTCATGGATGCGCTTTGATTTGTGTGACTGATAATTTTTATTTATAATATTGTAAGCTTTTTACATTGATAATATTGTGAACGTAATTTCTCCCTCACTGTGGGATTACTATGTATTCTCTGGAAAGGCTTTATGTTTGTCTCTGCCTGGTCTCTGATGTTTCACAGCCTTAAACTGATCTTCGTTAATTTCTTGGCTTTGGCTTCCTGAATCACATACATAACTGAAATTCAAACTTCATTCCCATGTGGATGTAGGTTGTTTTATTTTATCTAAGGAGAGGGAAAGATATAGCCAGGAATAGTAGTCCATGTGAGCCACACTGTCACGTTTTCAGAGTCTTAGATCTTTAAAGGCCCATCCGAAGTTTGATGGCTTAGAATCGATTAAAATTACTTAAATCTTAAAATACTTATTTTTTAGACAGTTGCTTTCTGTTTTTAAAAGTTTGTATAAAACCTAGTTTTTAAGACATATTAAAGCTCAAAGATATCATTGGTAGAAGCAGAGCTTCCAATAAAATAATGTTCACAGAAGTACATTCCTATAACATTTTCAGAAAATTTTAATAAATAGACTATTTTTAACTGTAGCTTAAACTGTTATGACCTAGGTATTAAGATACAAAGATTAGTAAGACCTAATCCTTTCAATGAGATAAAGGACTAACTGGGAAGAGAGATAAAGAGACAGACAAGTGTGGAACCAACTCATTCATTTGTTTATTCATTTACTCTTCATTCAACAAAATTGATTATCTAATATATGCTGGGCATTGTTCTAGGTGCTGTGGATGTAGCAGAAAATAAAACCTGCAAAAATGATTTGCATCATGGAGCTTATATGTAGTGTGATTGTAGTAATATGAAGAAAGTTCTCTGGAAATTCAAAAAAGGCGTATTAATAGTTTGGCATTTCTACCCTCAACTGTGTCTGCTGTCTTCATGTAGACACCTTTTGTTTTATTTTTTTCAGAGAATAATCCTCAGCTTTTTCTAGGTACTGGAAGGGGGTATCATCTGACTGGGTGAGGGATAGCTTTTTAAACAGCCTTTCAGCCAAGATTTCTAGTTTTAGCTCATCTCATTACAGAGGCTCCTGGTGCTGGCAATTCCTGAGGCTTTCTGTGTTGTTTGGTGTGAACTGGATTGCTTCTTCTTGGTTTTCCTTATTGGTAGTTTAAGAATCAAACTTTTTTTTTGAGACGGAGTCTCCATCTGTCGTCCAGGCTGGAGTGCAGTGGTGCAATCTTGGCTCACTGCAAGCTCCGCCTCCCAGATTCATGCAGTTTTCCTGCCTCAGCCTCCCGAGTAGCTGGGACTACAGGCGCCTGTCACCACGCCCGGCTAATTTTATGCATTTTTAGTAGAGGCTAATTTTATGTATTTTTAGTAGAGACAGGGTTTCACCGTGTTAGCCAGGATGGTCTCCGTCTCCTGACCCCGTGATCTGCCGGCCTCGGCCTCCCAGAGTGCTGGGATTACAGGCGTGAGCCACCGCTCCCAGCCAGGAATCAAACTTTTAAGGCTCTTCTATGCTAGTTTCCACTCTCTATTTTCTGGTTTTCAGAATTTTGTTTGTTATTTCCTTTTAAATTTGTTCTTATGAAATCCCTTTACTATTATTTTAATGATTTTAATGAACTAAAATTGAATGTGTGTGTTCAGTCTGCCATCTTTACCTGAAAGTCTAATTGAATTGCCCTTAATCTTGTTAATCTATAGTAGGTATAGGAAATCTTTTTTTTTTTTTTTTTTTTTTTTTTTTTTGAGACGGATCTCACTCTGCCGCCCAGGCTGGAGTGCAGTGGCGCGATCTCAGCTCACTGCAACCTCCACCTCCTGGGTTCAAGCGATTCTCCTGCCTCAGCCTTCTGAGTAGGTGAGATTAAAGGCATGTGCCACCACGCCCAGCTAATTTTTGTATTTTTAGTAGAGATAGGGTTTCACCATGTTGGTCAGACCGGTCTCGAACTCCTGACCTTGTGATCTGCCTGCCTCGTCCTACCAGAGTGCTGGGATTACAGGTTTGAGCCACCATGCCTGGCCTAAGAAATCTTCTGCCATCATATGTGTGTGTAAATGTATATATATTTAACTTATCACAAAACATGAAGAAGATAGAATGTTATAAAATGTTGGGTAGGAGGCACAATACCTTTGTTTCAATTTTATCTTTAGTATACACTTGCATTGTGTTCTTTGAGCAAGCTACTTTATCTACTTGAAATTCAGTTTTATTACTTGAAAAACAGGAATGTTGGCCAGGTGTGGTGGCTCGTGCCTGTAATAGCAACACTTTGGGAGGCTGGGGTAGGCAGATTGCTTGACCCAGAAGTTCAAGACCAGCCTGGGCAACATGGCGAAACTCTGTCACTGCAAAAAATACAAAAAAAATTAGCCAGCCGTGGTGGCACATGACTATAGTCCCAGCTACCCAGGAGGCTGAAGTGGGAGGATCACCTGAACCTGAGAAGTTAAGACTACAGTGAGCCATGATCGTACCACTGCACTCCAGCCTGGGCGACAGAGTGAGACCCTGTCTGAAAAAACAAAAAGAAGAAGAAAAGAAAAGAAAGAAAACAGGCCGAGCGTGGTAGCTCATGGCTGTAATCCCAGCACTTTGGGAGGCCAAGGAAGGCGGATCACAAGGTCAAGAGATCGAGACCATCCTGGCCAACATGGTGAAACTCCGTCTCTACTAAAAATATAAAAATTAGCCAGGTGTGGTAGCATGCACCAGCTAAATGGGAGGCTGAGGCAGGAGAATCGCTTGAACACGGGAGGCAGAGGTTGCATTGAGCTGAGATTGCACCATTGCATTCCCGCCTGGCAACAGAGTGAGACTCTATCTCAAAGACAAAAAAAAAGAAAGAAAGAAAGAAAAGAAAACTAGGAATTTTAATGATACCCACCTTATTAGAGTTATTGGTTAAGACCAGTTGATAATTTCAAAGCACTATACAAGCTTTAGGGGTTTTTAGCACCACACCACTTATTCAGAATTAATTTTATTTACAATACAGTATATCTGAGAGTTGAGAAATAAGTTTAAAAAGTCTGTGAACAATTAAAAAATAGATATTATATATTATCTTGTGAAAATCCATACATTTCATTAGTAGACCCTCAATCAGATGCAGAATCAATTTTTATTCTGGTTTTACCAGCTTTGATATCTATAAAACTGGATCATAGATCAGTTAGACATGATAGAGTCTAAAGTTCAAGCTAGACTTGATAGAGTACAAAGCAAGAAACAACTTTTTTCTTCCTCACCATTGCCCTTTAAAAGGACTGTGTTGACGTTCCTATTTATTTTATTGGATAATATCTTGGTCATGTCACATAGCTTTTTTTCACTCACTTTCAGATATTAATAGTTTTATGTTTAGGTACCGAAAAGTCTAGTCTAAACTAAATAGAAACTGCAGTCTCTTGTTTAATCTAAAAATTTTCCCCTTACCCTGGTTTGGCTCTGGTTTGGCTCTAGAACCTGTTGAGGCTCAGGAGACATGTTTGCTGCTTCTTTACTCTGCTGCTCCCTCCTCTTCTAATCACTAGGCAGCTTTACAGTGGGGTTATATAAGGGACAGGAAAGGTCTTACTCAACTGGTGCAGTGGTCATTTGGCTTTGATGTTTCTTGGGTGTGGTAGATGCCCAATGATGGCTCCTAGTTGACTGCTTTAGTCTTTGCTTTTTAGGGCCTTCCCTCACTGGGGACTTGCCGTGGTGCTTTTTATTGATTCAGGAGGTATTACTTTAGCTGGCTGCTTATGACTCCCCTTTAGCTACTTCTGGTGGTGTGTACCCCCAAAGACTCTCAGGTGGGGTTATCTGACCTCTCCGAGAGAGCCTTTTCAAGACAACCAGCCTACCTGCCTTTCATGGAATCTCCTTCACCCTGGAGGAACATACAATCTTGTGGAAGTAGAATTTGCTCGTACTTTAATTCTCTTTACTCACTCTAGCCTTTCACCTTTACACTTTCCAGGCAAATATCAGGCTCTGGTCTTTTTGTTCTCTAAGTTCCAAGACATCCATATCCAGTTCTCTCTAAACTGTCTCACTTGACTTTGAGGAGGAGAACTAAATAAAAATCTAGGAAATAAGATATGGTGGTAAATTTATTTTCTGCTCACAAAAAGGAAAATAATCTGATGGATTAATTAAGAATTCAAATTAACAGTCTTCCTCCCCTGCAAGTTCAAACATTGAGTGTACATACAGCTTAATAAAAAATGAATTGTAGTCATGCTGATTTGGGATTGGCATACTTTATTTGGTCACTGGCTGAATCTACATGTAAATTTCAGGATCCTAATTTGTCATTCTCATTGAAATATTTTCCAAGTTAGGTTATGTTAGTCTAAGTATATACCTTTAAATGTCCAGTTTTATATTTGCCTCATGTGATTGGTCATTAGAGCAGGTTAGTTTGCATTAGGAATTTTATCCTCAGTGTATCTGCAGCTGCACCTTTTGTTTTCTTTGGTTATGACCAAAGAATGAGGTAAATTGGCCTCATTAACAGGAGAACCCTATGACTTAAAAGAAAAATATATTATCTCACAGTTCTGGAGGCCAGAAGTCTGAAATCATGGTGTCAAGGGTTCATTCTTTCTGGAGGCTCTAAGGGAGATTCCATTTCATGCCTCTCTCCTAGCTTCTGGTGGTTGTCAGCGATTTTTAGCCTCCCTTGGCTTGTAGCAGATCATTCCAATCTCTGCCTCCATCTGCACATGGCCCGTGATATTTAGTCATTATCCAGAATATAAAGTTTAATCTATAAGCATGAGTTAAAAATTATAAATGTGTAATTTTAGATTGTTAAAGTTTTAGAAAAGCAAAGGCACGAAAATAGTAATATGAAATAAGAAAAAGCAAACTATTTCTTAAAGTATTTGACTCAGAAAATTTTCTCCTTTCTGTAGCTGTTGGAAAAATTAGAGGAAAGCCTCTTCCACTACTCTTATTTTTTGAGGCCCTCTTTATCACAAGTCATGCTTTTCGATGTCCTGTTGATGCAGCTCTAACCCTGGAAGGAATCAAATGTGGATTATCGGAAAAACGGTTAGATTTAGTTATCAATTGGGTTACACAGCAAAGGTAAGCAAAATTAAGCTTTTAACTTAATTTTGACATTTGGTTAATAAAGTTGTTTGTTCTAAAAATATTAATAGTTTTATCAATATGTTACTTGAACATTTACTTCAGGTCCCTATGCAATTAATCAGAAAGTGTTTAGTGGTCGGGCATGGTGGCCTATGCCGCTAATCCCAACACTTTGGGAGGATGGCTTGAGGTCAGGAGTTCAAGACCAGCTTGGCTAACATGGTGAAACCCTGTCTCTGCTGAAAATACAAAAATTAGCCAGGCATGGTGGCCAGGTGCAGCAGCTCATGCCTGCAACCCCAGCATTTTGGGAGTCCAAGGTGGGCAGATGACTTGAGGTCAGGAGTTCAAGACCAACCTGGCCAACATGATGAAACCCCATCTCTACTAAAAATACAAAAATTAGCCAGGTATGGTGGCACACGGCTGTAGTCCTAGCTACTCGGGAAGCTGAGGTAGGAGAATCGTGTGAATCAGGGAGGCAGAGGTTTCAGTGAGACGAGATCGTGCCACTGCACTCCAGCCTGGGTGACAAAGCGAGACTCAGTCTAAAAAATATATATATATATGCATTTAGTTTCCTGTAGAAATCTAATTTTCTTAGCAAATACACAACTACATTCCAAATAACTTTATTTTCATACTGACTATTATCGGGGTGATAGAAATTGACAAGAGTTATCAATAGACATAGGCAAAGGAGAGGAGATCCTTTAAAGTAACATTTGCGGGAAGATGGCTCCCATCTAGAGCAGAGAACAGAACAGCATCATTTCAACCAAATGTTTGGCTTTTCTGGTCTATGAACTTTCCTCACTAGTTACACAGCTGCAAAGGGTGAAAATCCTATCAGGTCATCTAAGAAACGAATCCTAGGTTTTCCTGTGAGCTTTTTTTCTCCTCGTGGATACTTCTGGCTATAAATAGAACAATCGCTATGCCTGCTGGCTTTTCATAATTATGAGCAAACCATAAAGCAATTGTAGGAATGATTGTAAGTACACAGTGACACTGGGGATATACATATTCATATACATATCTATCACAATTATAAGCTTGGGAGCAAGTAAAGACCTTTCATAGAACATTCCTGTGTGAATACCTTGGGGTAGGGCAGAGTCAGTCTTCAATTTTCACACAAAGAAGAACCACATCTTGGCTGGTTGCAGCAGCCCACGTCTGTAATCCCAGCACTTTGGGAAGCCAAGGCGGACGGATCACCTGAGGTTGGGAGGTGGAGACCAGCCTGACCAACATGGAGAAACCTTGTCTCTACTAAAAATACAAAGTTAACTGGATGTGGTGACGCCTGCCCGTAATCCCAGCTACTTGGGAGGCTGAGGCAGGAGAATAGTTTGAACTCAGAGGTTGCGGTGAGCCGAGATTGTGCCATTGCACTTCAGACTGGGCAGCAAGAGCGAAACTCCATCTCAAAAAAAAAAAAAAGAAAAGAAAAGAAGAAGAAGAACCCATCTTAGGGCCTGAGAGCCTATTCCCATGCACCTAAAATTACCATGTTTGGCAAAATTATACAGTTTATTCAGACATTGACTTTTTATTTAGAAATGTTTTGAATTTTGTTAAGCCTTGAACAAAACAAGAAAATCAGTTTTGTTAGCTTATAAAGAAAATTTGAAGGCTGGTCATGGTGGCTCATGCCTGTAATCTCAACACTTTGGGAGGCCAGGGCAGGAGGATTGCTTGAGCTTAGGGGTTCAAGATTAACCTGGGCAACATAGGAGACCTCATCTCTATGAAAAAAATAAAATAAAACAAAATAACCCAGACGTGGTGGCACATGCCTGTAGTCCCAGCTACTTAGGAGGCTGAGGTGGGAAAATCACTTGAACCTGGGAGATCAAGGCTTCAGTGAACTTGAGCATGCCACCGCACTCCAGCCTGGGCAACAGAATTAGATATTGTCTCAAAAAACAAACAACAACAACAAAAGTATACACTAGGGAAAATGAAAAAATTATTAAACGAATTATGTTAAATTTATTTTGAAAGTCTATCAGTATTTTTTAGAACCACTTATAGGTCATGTACTCTGTTAGAGTGGTCATTTAAAATTGCTGTTATAATAAATCATATTTTTATATAGTCTTCAGCCCCTCCCTCATTGATTTCTCACAAAAAACACTGGAATGTTTTTCCCAGTGTAAGAATAAAATAAGTGTGGAATGTTAAGTATTACCTACACAACAGAGCCAGTTGCCACAGAGTAAAAGCTTGCATTGCTTTTGACATACTTTCTAATTTCCTGTTCTGGTAATAGCACTAATGTCAGAGAAGGAAACCATTAATTAAAATGAAACTTTATAGAATGTGTGAATGACATCTTTATCAGATGAATAAAAATATATATATTAACATTGTCATCTCAACAAAAAAATTGACAAACTACGTAACTCATTATAATAAGTGTAATCTCTTTTTTAGTACTGTTAAAATTGACATTACAATTTGAAAATAAATACTTCCGAACTAAAAAGAAAAAGTTAATCTCATTCCAAAATACCCCACAGACACACCCAGAGTAATATTCAATCAAATATTTGGGCACCCTCTGGCCCAGTCAAGTTGACACATAAAATTAACCATCCCAGGAAATGTGTGCTTCCCATGTCTGCAACTTTAGTGTTTGTGAGTCAGGAAGTTTTGACTGACTTGATTATCATAAACAGGTAGGACTGTTGCTATATAATGGAGCAGAAAGGAATATTTTTGACACTCAGGTTCCCTATTTCCTTGAAGAGAACTTAAGACTTAGATTAGGGTGCAGATCATTTACTAATAAACTACTCCTCAGGAAAATTTTTAAGGGGAGTGAAATAGGATAGGACTAAGAAAAGAGCCAAGCAGGATGTGAACTCAGTTCAAGTCTGGTATTAGCCATTATCACAGGGAGAGGGTTATAGAGCATAGACATTGCACAGAGTTCTTTCCTTTTATTAAGGGGCTGGCCTTTTGTAACCCCTATCAGTCAGTCCCTGGGGGTTGAGTGTAGACTACTGGGGGTTGTGGATAGGCATAATTTTCTAGGTGAGGAGGCTACAGACACCTGAGGACAATTCTTCAGAGAAGGGGGCAACTGTGAGCTCTTAGTAGTCAGCTGGAGAAGGGGCACCGGTTCAGTAAATGGGACCTGGATGAGGCACCAGAACAGTGTCTACCATAACAACGGAACAACTTACGAAGATCTGTCAGAGAATAGATAGCAGCTGCTTGTACTGTGTCTTTGTGAAGATGGGCTGGGCTGTGCATATTGGAAGGCAGAGTAGGGAAAGGCCTCCCTGTCATCTGTCTAGTAGTTATAGCCTGCTGCTGGCAGCATAAGGGCTGTGCTTACTTGGCTCTGAATGCATAGGGATGTAGAACACATACTAGGGAATAATGAAGAGCTCTCATCTTTAAGAAGGGTATCATAAAGAGATAAATGGACATTAGTAAGCAAGCACTTCCTAAATAAAGTCATGACTTAGAAATGTCCCAAACATAAAAATGGTAGGTTTGCATACTACTACCTACTACCACTCATTTCAAATCCACCATTTCCCCTATACAACTTGATAAAGCTATCTTGATGGCACTATTTACCAGTGCAAAGTGTTTCTCCCACCCATTCTTATTATGACCTTCATTTACTGTCCATAATAGTTAATTTTTTTTTGAGATCGAGTCCCCAGTGTCTCCCAGACTGGAGGCAGTGGCCTGATCTCGGCTCACTGCAAGTTCGGGCCTCGGTTCACGCCATTCTCTCAGCCTCCCAAGTAGCTGGGACTACAGGCTCACCACCTCACTGCCAGGTTTTTTTTTTTTTTGTATTTTTAGTAGAGACGGGTTTCACCATGTTAGCCAGGATAGTCTCGACCTCCTGACCTCGGATCCACCTCACGCCTCCCAAAGTGCTGGGATTACAGGCTTGGAGCCACCGCTACCCGGGCCTTTTTTTTTTGAGATGGAATTTCACTTTTTGTTGTCCAGGCTGGAGCATAGTGGTAATCTGGCTCACTCCAACCTCCGACCTCGGCTCGCCGCATTCTCCTGTATTAGCCTCCCGACATTGAATTACAGGCATGCGCCACCATGCCTGGCTAATTTTTTGTATTTTTAGTAGCAACGGGGTTTCTCCATGTTGGTCAGGCTGGTCTCAAACTCCCGACCTCAGGTAATCCACCCGCCTAGGCCTCCCAAAGTGCTGGGGATTACAGGCGTGACCCACCGTGACTGGCCTGTTAATTTTGCTTTAGGAAATTTCTTCTTCATATGTATGCCCTTCTTTTCTCTCTTTGCGCCCTTCTCTTTTCTCTGCCTGATCATGTTTCTACACCCTCCACAAAAAGTACTTATCAGGGAGCACTGGAAATGGTTTGGACTTGATGACATCATCAGAAAGTGTATGTTCTTTACCAAAACCTGTTTTAAAAAGTTCTAGTGCAAAGACACTTCAGACAAGATTAAGTTTCTTACACATAGTGATGGTTCTTGACCCATTCTACCTCTTAGTTGTAAGAATTTAAATTCTTTAATAACTATGCAGTTCTGTGACTACATGCATTGAGGAAATGCCACTAGTTTTTTTTTTTTTTTTTTTTTTTTGAGACAGAGTCTCGCCCTGTTGCCCAGGCTGGACTGCAGTGGCCGGATCTCAGCTCACTGCAAGCTCCGGCCTCCGGCTTACGCATTCTCCTGCCTCAGCCACTGGTAGCTGGGACTACAGGCACTCGCCACCTCGCCCGGCTAGATTTTTGTATTTTTTAATAGAGACGGGGTTTCACCGTGTTAGCCAGGATGGTCTCGATCTCCTGACCTCGTGATCGGCCCGTCTCGGCCTCCCAAAGTGCTGGGATTACAGGCTTGAGCCACCGCGCCCGGCCGGAAATGCCACTAGTTTTAGGGATCCTGAGATAATATAACAGGGAATATTAAAGGCAATTCACATTCTTCATACTTAGTCTCTGTTTCCTGGCTTCTGCCTCTGATTATCTGGCCTCTATCACATAGCTACCTTAAAAAGCCTTCCAGTTCATTCCCAGAAGCTCAGCATAGAGCTAGCCCTTTAGCAGCCTGCCTAATGGGCTAATCATGGCTCTCTTAGTCATTCTTACCTGTGAAAAGTCTAATCACTTGGTCTACAAAGTCTAAATTTTAAGGAACCATCCTTTACTGGTATTACTTCTCTTAATTGCAGACATTGCTCCCAGAAGAAGATAAATATCCTCTGAAATTTTAACTTTGCAAACTCAATCCTAGAAAGTAACAGTAAATAAATTTTATGCATGGATTTAGAGATTGTATATTACCTTTATTTTGACATTAAAAATTTTTAAACCAAATTTATAATCCAATATGTCTTAGATTACTGTGGGGTTAAGCATATTTTATTTTATTTATTAGCTGTTCATATTCTCCAGAGCTAGCCTGGTCTCAGATCCCCTTTCAGAAGTCCCAGAAACAGTCCTCTTTGAGTTAGGAGAAAGGGTGAGAAAACCCAACAAGGGGACTTTAGGAAAACAGAAAGAGGGTATGATGAGGTGATTGGAGGGAAAAAGGGGGAGGGAACTTCCCTGGCCCCCTTCCCAGCCCTGGCCTTCTCTGAGGTGGTGACCCTTAAAAAAAATGGCATTAGTAAGATAAATAAATACTAAAATACTGGCGTTATGATTTTGCTACAGTATTTCAGTCACTACATAGACTGAAATAATTAACTTGTTCAGCCTCAGGAATTGTGGCAACTGTAGCTACTAAAACCTTTATTTTGGTATTGAAGTGTGGAAATCAGAGAACTGCTTAATTAAATAATTGATTTGTACTCAAGCTGCCTTTTGATTTAGACTCCCCCCTCTGCTGCCCACCCCAATAAACACAGAAGGCTTTATTTACTGAATTTTCAGTAAAGAGACATCGTGTAGGGGGTTCAGGATTTCATTTTAATGTTACCAGCATTTTTAGATGTATACAGACACCAATATCATACGATTGCCGTTATTTTGTAGCTATTAATTAAAAATATAAAGTATAATTTTCATACCATTAGAAAGCGCCTGTAGTCCCAGCTACTCGGGAGGCTGAGGCAGGAGAATGGCGTGAACCCAGGAGGCGGAGCTTGCAGTGAGCTGAGATCCGGCCACTGCACTCCAGCCTGGGCGACAGAGCAAGACTCCGTCTCAAAAAAAAAAAAAAAAAAAAAAAAAAAAAAAAAAAAAAAAGAAGTGATATCTTTAATCATGCACAGATGTTCTTTTGGCTATGCTTATAGTTTCTAGGGAAGTTACTCTGATAGTACAACAGATGATTAACTTCAGTTGTGTATAAAGGTGGTACACTAAAATAGGACAAGTGAAATCTATTCTGTTTACCCATCTCAAAAGAACTGCTTCTTCGGTCTTTCCTAATAGGCACAATTATGTCCATTTTCCCCTCTTGCCTCTTATAAATCTATAACAAATTTAAAAAATAACAGTGCTGTCACACTTTCTGTTTTACTTTTGGTAAAAATGCTTGCAATATCTACCTCTATGAGCTGAAATTGCTGTCACTATCTATAACCAATATTTAATAAGCTTTTACATTCCATAGGGTTTAGAATCTCGATAACTGCTTGAGAATATTAAGACCCCCAATTATGAGAGCATTTTTGTTTACCTCGTAATTTTTAGACCTATCAGTGTTTTTAGGAGAGTTTTAATCTTGTTTGTGGGGTTTTTTTGAAACTTGAGCTTTTGAGGAGCCAAAATGTCTTCCTCCAAGGGAATACACACTGATTTTTTTTTTTTTTTTTTGAGACGGAGTCTCGCTCTGTCACCGGGGCTGGAGTGCAGTGGCCGGATCTCAGCTCACTGCAAGCTCCGCCTCCCGGGTTTACGCCATTCTCCTGCCTCAGCCTCCCGAGTAGCTGGGACTACAGGCGCCCGCCACCTCGCCCAGCTAGTTTTTTGTATTTTTTTAGTAGAGACGGGGTTTCACCATGTTAGCCAGGATGGTCTCCATCTCCTGACCTCGTGATCCGCCCGCCTCGGCCTCCCAAAGTGCTGGGATTACAGGCTTGAGCCACCGCGCCCGGCCTTGATTGTTTTTTTGTTGTTGTTGTTGTTAAATCTCAGATATGTTTAATTTCTCCTACATAATCAATGGCCTATTAAATTGTAACTTGGAATTCTTGCAGGCAGTAGAAAATCCAGTTCTACTGTGCTGAATTTTCAAATATTTCAGCCTCAGCCACTCATCAGGAATTTTCTAACGTATGCCTTATTGATCTGCTTGTTCTAGACTGACATTTTCTGAGGAGGCTGGGGATGTGATTTGTGATTATGGGGAGCAGGATACTTATAACAAGTCCAAGTGCCTGGCTTTAGCTCAGATTATCTACAGTGAATGTGGCCTGCACAAGAAAGCTATTCTTTGCTTGTGTAAACAGGGTCAGACTCATAGGGTCATGGAGTACATACAGCAGTTCAAGGACTTTACTACCGGTAAGTTAAAATGTCTGCCATTTGTATACATTTGAATTCTGGACTTTAATTGTAAAATTACCCATGATAGCAGGCACTACTTTAAACTTACGTTATAAAATCAATTTTATATATACCAATAAGTGGGAAATTTCTTTTGTAATTTTTCATGAACACAGGTAAGCTGGAGCTGATTGGCTTTCATGCTAGATGTTCAAAAATATTATGTATTTCCTCAAAATAAAAACATTTAATAAACCAGATAGTCCTGGAAATATACAGTTTTAAAGATAAATTTATACAGAGTAACATACTACATATGTGATTTTTAAAAATAACTTATTTGTAATATTTTTTTTTTTTTTTTTATTTATTTTTTGAGACAGAGTCTCACTCTGTTGCCAGGCTGGAGTGCAGTGGCGTAATCTTGGCTCACTGCATGCTCCATCTACTGGGTTCACGCCATTCTCCTGCCTCAGCCTCCCAAGTAGCTGGGACTACAGGCACCCGCCACCACGCCTGGCTACTATTTTGTATTTTTAGTAGAGATGGGCTTTCACTGTGTTAGCCAGGATGTTCTCTATCTCCTGACCTCGTGATCTGCCCACCTTGGCCTCCCAAAGTGCTGGGATTACAGGCGTGAGCCACCGCGCCCAGCCTGTGATATATTTGAAGTGTAATATAAGCATTAGAAATGAAGAATTTCTAATTTATTTCAAAATTTTAAAACACAATTGAGCAGTAATCTGAGATTACAATTGAGCAGTCATCTAAGAGAACTGTGGACCTAAGGGTGACCCTAGTTGGATGAGCAGATCTCTTACTCTGGATCTAGTTTGGCAATAACTGTGAGTACAGGCATTGCTGACATCTCCCCATCTCCCAGGCCACTGCCCGTCCTGATTTGCAGGCTGTGTATCCCAGTTCTAAGAAGATGCAAAATGGAACCAAACATAGCTGTTTTAGGTCACATTCTTCCAGGAAAAAGGAGTTTTAGTGGTTGTTGAATCTGGTCATTTTCAAGCAATTAATTGACTTTTTCTTAGAATCTATATTTTTTTAAGTTACATATTTCTTCATTAATAACAGCATGCCCTATACTATTATTGTAATAATAGCTAGGCTTTTTTCCATGGATTATCTCACTTAATCCTTATTTTGACTCTATGAGGTAGATTTTGTTATTGTCCCATTTTATAGATGAAAAAAATAGTATGTTTCCATACAGAGGCTAAGGCACAGCTAGAGGTAAGTGATTTGGTTGTGTAGTGACAGGACAGAATCTGGCATAGTAGGTATTAGTTAATATTCCATTACCTAAGTATACAGTTTCAGTTTCTGTGTTGTTAACTATTATTTTTCCATAGGTAAGAATTATATTAGTTAATGTTTAGACATGGGATATAGATTTTAATTACTTTTAGAATTTAAAAATTTTAGGGATAGGATCTGTAGTCCCAGCCACTCAGGAGGCTGAGATGGGAAGATCACTTGAACCCAGACATTCTAGGCTGCAGTGAGCTGTGATTGTGGCACTGCATTCCTGCCTAGGCATAAGAGTGAGACCTTATCCCATAATAATAATTTTTTAAAAAGAAAATGGATTTTGAAATGTAGTAAGCGAAAGGGATATGAGGAGTTCAAGACCAGCCTGGGGCAACATAGTGGGACCCTGTCTCTATATATTAAATACATTTTAAAAACCCAAGGCTTTCAGAGTTAAATTATGTTTATGGTAGTTCTTGAAAGGCTCTCAAAGTTATTCTGAAAATTACCTCTATTGTGGCCCCAAAATAATATTTTTACTTAAAAAAATTTAGGACGTTAATACAAAGTTTACAAATTTGAGACTATAGAGTGGGGCACGGTGGTGCATCTCAGCTATTGGGAAGGCTGAGGCAGGAGACTGCTTGAGCCCAGGAGTTTGAGGATATAGTACACAACCATTATGCCTATGATGAGCGATGCACTCCAGCCTGGGCAGCACAGTGAGACTTTGTTTTGAAAAAATTTAAGAATACAAATCATAATTGTAGCTTTAGATTACCTCAGTGGTTAACTAGTAGATTAACCCATATGGAATTGTTTTTTTTTGTGGTCAAATATAGGCAACTTCATACGGCTCCACCTCTAGCTACTTGAAATAGCTAATGGCTTCTTAAAGTTTTCATTTTTGAATTTCTAAATACTTGATAGTTTTAGGAAAAAAATTACTGAATTGCATTTTCTGTGCAAGGCACAGAAAGACATTGTACTCACCAGAATTTGGTCCAAATATGAGCAACAAGATATAGACAAACAAACTGTAGTATTAGATGGAACCTTCGAAATTATCTCCACTTCGGCCGGGCACGGTGGCTCATGTCTGTAATCCCAGCACTTCAGGAAGCCGAGGCGGGCGGATCACAAGTCAGGAGATCGAGACCATCCTGGCTAACATGGTGAAACCCCGTCTCTACTAAAAATACAAAATATTAGCCAGGCATGGTGGCGGGCGCCTGTAGTCCCGGCTACTTGGGAGGCTGAGGCAGGAGAATGGCGTGAATCCGGGAGGCGGAGTTTGCAGTGAGCCAAGATCACACCACTACACTCCAGCCTGGGCGACAGTGAGACTGTCTCAAAAAAAAAAAAAAAAAGAAAGAAATTATATCCAATTCTAGCGCTTTTCAGATGTGAAAACTGAGTTCCAAAAGAGTAAGTGACTGATGGAGCTATGATTAGAATTCAGGTTTCCTGATAGCCAATCTATATTTTTATTATACCACATTTCTTTTCGTTATAATTATTTGATTGTATTTTGGATACTCTTATGGGTAGTTTTCCTTTGTTTTTTTGCTATGCTGAACATGATTTTTTTTAGGGGGGGCTAGGGGATAGTACTGTTGAGTTTAGGTTGGAGTGGGTCATTGAGGGCTTTGAAAGGATTAGAAAAACTGTTGATTGGCAGGTATAGACATTAGCTAGTCCTAGTTTCTAGTTGATTTATCATGTTAGGATGTTGAGATAAAGTTCTTTCATTTTTGCCTTCAGATGACCTGTTGCAGCTATTAATGTCATGTCCCCAAATTGAATTAATTCAGTGTCTCACTAAAGAGTTGAATGAGAAACAAACATCTTTATCTTTTGGTCTTGCCATACTTCATCTGTTCTCTGTAGATAAGAAAAAAATTGGCATTAAGATACTTCAAGAAATAAATAAAGGTGGGATAGGTAAGTAGAGTAAAATGTTGTGGAAGGAAGAGTAGTGGGTTATTTAGGGAGAGGTTCAAGATGATTATGCATGAGTTAACTCAAATTTCCCTAAGAGTTCCTTCTTAGCAAGAGTTAACTTTAGGAGTTTATAAATATAAAGATTGCTATGTAAATAATAATCCGTTGGCAATAGGATATGTTTCTTGAGAGAATTAAAATGAAGAGATAATCTTTATGAAGCCTGAGGGAGATGTTACAATAATTGTAATCACTAACACTAAAAACTTTATATATATTGACATGTGTATATTTAGCTATCTTTTATATGTATTTTAAATGTTATGTAGATATAAACTATATGTTTTAATTCCTAAACCAAATGTCTGTGTGTTCACATATGATATTCACTCTGAACCTAACTCTGCTGTGGATTAGAGAATAACTGATTAGGCTGGGTGCGGTGGCTCACCCCTGAAATCCCAGCACTTTGGGAGGCTGAGGCGGGTGGATCGCTTGAGCTCAGGAGTTCAAGACCAGCCTGGGTGACATGGCAAAACCCTGTCTCTATGAAAAAAAATACAAAAACTAGCCAGGTGTGGTAGCATGCACCTGTAGTCCCAGCTACTCCAGAGGCAGAGGTGGAAGGATCGCCTGAGCCCAGGGAGCTCAAGGCTACAGTGAACCGTGATTGTGCCACTGTACTCCCTGCCTCAAAAAAAAAGAGAGAGAGAGAGAGAGAATAATTAAAACTCACTTTTATTTTCTTTTCATTAATTTAATATAGGAAGTTGAGCAGACAACTTGATTTTAAATTACTCGAAAACATATTTTGGAAGATAACTATATTTTGAAATTATCATTACAAATATCAACTAAAATATTTTTGTAGAAAAATGATAATTATGGTAGAAATAAAATTATAGGGATGACAGTGTTCTAAAAAGTGATCCTCTTTTATGAAGTACCATAAGTAATGCAGGTAATAGATAAGAAATGAGTTCCATAAACTGATAGATCACTAAGATATTTTTAAAAGTAAATAATATTAAATTTCTTTAACAAAATGATTTTATTTCCTTAAGAAAAATATTTGTTATAGAAGCCCCATCATTAAGAGGTCTCCATCTAGAGACAGGATGAAGAGTTTGTCAAAGAGTTTCTTAAGTCCTTGGGTTAGCAGCACTAAGGCATTTATATAAGTGTTTGAAATCATGAAAACTTCAACTATAGGTCCACAGTTATTTGATAGTTTCTAGTGGTGCCCTATAGACTCTTTGAATAAGAATGAGCCCACATTCATCACTTTCTGAGCTCCTGCCTTATAGCCTTCAACATCTGCTACCATAACAAGAAGGCAATGAGTGGAGACGTGGAATGTGAGAAGCGGTAAAGGGTTGAATTGAGACATCAAGAGGTTAATGATAAGGGAGGAGGAGAAGGAACTAACATGAATACTTACCATGAGCTAGACTGAGCACTGCATGTTGTATCATTAGTCTTAGGGGAATCAGGTAGAGTTTAACAGTAACTGAGTTGAGATTATATCCTTTTCTATTTTTGAAGAATCACTAAAGTATGGATTATCAAATAAGTGCCATACTGTAATATTGTATTTTTTTCCCCACAGATGCAGTAGAAAGTCTTATGATAAATGATTCATTTTGCTCCACAGAAAGGTGGCAAGAAGTGGCAAATATATGTTCACAGAATGGCTTTGACAAATTATCTAATGACATCATGTCTATTCTTCGATCTCAGGCTGCAGTTACAGAAATTTCTGAAGAGGATGACGCAGTTAACCTAATGGAACATGTGTTTTGGTAGTTCTATATCTTAACCAGCTGAGGGAGCTTGTACAACACTTTATGTATGCTGGTTGGGCAAACTGATTTTAACATAACTAACTTATAAATAAATTTAGAGTAAGCTCTCAGAAATAAATCACACTTTTGTTATGATGACATTTGGATTTGTCTTTGAAATATTTATACTATTGCTTCCTTTTTCCCATATGGTCATTTCTTATATTGAATCTTGATAAAATCCAAGATTATAACTTTGTGCGAAACAGCGTAGGCATTTTTATCTAAGGACATAAGCTAATGTCCAGATATATTACTTTCTGGTGATGTAATATGATAGCAAGAACTAAAGAAGGTGCAGGTAGTATCCTGTATATTAGACTGTCTTCCCAAATGTGAAATGCTACAAGCCTGACTTGACAAGAAAAGCAGGATATCATTTCAAGGTTGGACTTGCTGGCAAAAACCTGGAGTACAGTAATTTTGTATTGCTGATTTAAAGATGTGCCCCATGCTTTGATATATATAAATATGGCAAAGCTTAAGCTTCTAGTATAAAAGCTGGGAATCTTGGCGTATTATTACTTAGAGAGAGGACCAGTCAAATTTTGCATAGAAGTAGACCTGTGATACCTATAGGTATGGAAAATATGTCATAAGAAGTGGTTTTGGATGATTTCAAGTATCTGAAGAAGTATTTGATTGAAAATTCTGAAAGTTCTGTGCCGTGGACTGTTGTAATATTTAAAATATTTAATGATTAGTATGGCATGGGCACAAATCGAACAGAACAGATACCTGATTAATCAGAACAGCCTTTAGCCCTTATGCCACACCAGAGCATACTAGCTAAATGTTAGCCTGGACCATGGAACATGGTTAAAATGAGCTGCTGGCTGGGCGGGGTAGCTCATGTCTGTAATGCCAGCACTTTGGGAGGTTGAGGCAGGAGGATCACTTGAGCCCAGGAGTTTGAGACCAGCTAGGTAACACACTGAGATCCCGTCTCTGTTATTAAAAAAAGAAAAAAAATTTTCAAGTAAAAAATGAAAATGAGCTGCTATTAGAATAAGAGCAAAGAGCATAACTTTTCCCCTCCTAAACTTAAATTGCATATGTATTTTTATGTTATAGTGGAAAGAAGATGAACAGGGAGTGAGACAGCTTCATATTAAAATTCTGGTCCTACCTCTTACTCATTTATAAAATATGGGCAGTCCTCCCTTAGGCTTGTTGTGAGGATTAGTGATAATGTATGTGTAGTGTAAGTGTATAACATGATAGAGGAACTTAATAAAAGATAGCTATAATTCCTTTGTAATAGGCCCCAGAAACACACATTTCTCTACTTAGTTTGTACTTACTAAATCCCATATGTCTATTCATTTGTATTTATATGTTTATCCTTCTTTAAAGTATTTGATATATTGGTACAACTTACTGCTGATATTATCTGTCCACGCTCGTATTAGGGTTGCCTGGCTTATTTTATAAATTCAGAAGCATTCAAGCTGAGTTTTTAATTTTTCCATTTGGTGCTAAACAGAGTACTGGATAATTATAATTCAGCTTTCTAAAACATAGCATTTTTAAAGTAATACATGTGCATAGTTTAAAAAGCAATTTATTACTAAAAGGCTTATCAAAATAATATTTTGATTTTTGGCCTTCATGCTAGCTGTTGAAAAGAGCAGATAAAGGATGGAAAAAAGGAATGGAAAGGGAGAAGTATTTCAGCAGCACTGGTTCTTTGTGTACCAATGGCTTAAAACCTTTTTTTTTTTTCTTTGAGACCTATATGATTGATAGAAAGCTATTATGTGTCCGTTGACAGAGCTTAGAAAAAACATGTCTCCATGAAAGCCGGGAGGATGAAGTAGGTATGTAAATCTAGAGAAAGCTTAAACAGCCGTTGTTGTTCTTCATTTCTAATTTTGCCTTGTTTTTCCTTTGCTCATTATTACTCCTTCTCAGCTAGCATTGCCGTTGGCAGCTTTCCCAAGGAAAGTGAAAGTTGTTAAGTGAATATAAATTAAAATGCCTGGTGATGGAAAATGGAGTTGGGAGGAAGAGCAAGATTATAAAGTTAAATGAGAAAGGAGAAAGAATTGAGTTGTGAGCTACAGAGGGCTTTGAAGCTGTCAGAGCCTCCGTGTAAGCTACACTGAAGGAGGTATCATCTGGGCCTCAGCACAGAAACCTGCATTCTAGACCAGCCCCACCACTGTCTAGCTACGTGTCCTTTTCCTCATGCTTAAGATAAATTTATTTTGACTAGATAACTCCTCTTGTCATTTCCACCTCTAAAATTCAGTAATTCTGAAAAGGTACAAATTATTTCCCAATGCTTCTTGACCTTCAGCCTAAATTTGAAATACTACAATTCAAAATCAGCATCAACAACATCTACTGAATACCTATTTTGCATACAATTTCTGCTAGCAAGATTACAACTTCAATGGAAACACACAGCATATTTTAAAAGTTACTACTAATAATTCCTTAGCATTATCTAATAGTCCATATTCAAATTTCACCAGTTGCTTAAAAATGCCTTTTAACATTTGAATTGTTCCAATGAAGATTTAACCAATGTTCGTGTGTTCCATTAGGTCTTGCTGTCTTGAGCGTGTCTTCTCTCTTTTTTTCTTCTTGCCATTGATTGCTTTACATAGCAGTTGCATAGCAAGAGCCATGATGAAGTAAGTTTCTCTGATTTCACATTAGGTTTTCTTTCTACCATACCATTGAGGAAAGGAAGGTATTTTTTCCAAGATTTAATTGTAACTAGTTACATTTTTGTTTATTGTAGTCATGCATGTATCAGAATGAATTTCTATTAAATTCATTCATTTGGAAAGGTTTAGAGACATTCTGAAACAGAAATCTAATCTAATGAAAAAAATTTTCTTAATATTTAGAACTTTTCCTAAATCCTGAATTAACTAAGAAATGACCATTAAATTAATCACTTTTTTAACTTTAAAAGATGAAAAACTGATACTTTTTAGGTGCCTGGAATTCTGTTGGATTGCTAAAGCATATGTTAAGTCAAAAATCATAGCAGAGGCCTTATTTTTTTTTTTAACTTTGTACATTTCATAGAAAGCTCGTACGTTTCTTCCATTCTTTCTCAGAAAAAAACAGCATTTAACAAATGTTGGGTGTAGCACTACTGAAAATATAAAACTGTCAATTTGCTAGTAGTTATAATTTGTTGTGTTCTTGAATAAAAATATATTGGATACATAAAAAAGACACTATTTTTTATATAATTGTTTTCATTTTTTTTAATTGATAATTATCTACAGGTACCCTCCCTACCTAGAGGATCTGTGTCTACCTATAGAGGTCTGGCACTACTGTAAATGATTGAAATGTATCACAGTCAGGGAAAGGAGGATCTGAGGACTTTTTGAAAGGGACAATTGTGATAAATTCCACGCAACTTTTATTATGCAGGACTGTGGACTTGGTGTTACCTTCTGGGAGGCTGGAAATGTAGATTTGATGTAAGCAGTCCTGATTTTTCAGAATACTGTGTGGGCCAAAGAAAACACATCAGCAGACCAGACTTGACCTGCAGGTCACTCATTTGTTCTGTCCTAAACTGAGGCTAGATTTGATTTCTTGTTTCCATCAACTTTATTTTTATTTATTTATTTATTTATTGAGACAGTCTTGCTCTGTCACCCAGGCTGGAGTACAGTGACGCAATCTCAGCTCACTACAACCTCCGTCTCCTAAGTTCAAGCGATTCTCCTGCCTCAGCCTCCTGAGTAGCTGAGATTACAGGTGCCCACCACCACACCCAGATAATTTTTGTATTTTTAGTAGAAATGGGATTTCACCATGTTGGCCAGGCTGGTCTCAAACTCCTGACCTCAAGTGATCCATCTGCTTCGGCCTTCCAAAGTGCTGGGATTACAGGCGTGAGCCGCCATGCCTGGCCTCCATCAACTTTAAATGAAGCTTTTTGAGTGGATAAAGATAGTAAAGAATTACAATATTTTCTCATTTGGTGCCAGGCACGGTGGCTCATGCCTGTAATCCCAGCACTTTGGGAGGCTGAAGCAGGTGGATCACGAGATCAGGAGATCGAGACTATCCTGGCTAACATGGTGAAACCCTGTTTCTACTAAAAATACAAAAAATTAGCAGGGCATCGTGGCAGGTGCCTGTAGTCCCAGCTACTCGGGAGGCTGAGGCAGGAGAATGGCGTGAACCCGGGAGGTGGAGCTTGCTGTGAGCCCAGATTGCGCCACTGTACTCCAGCCTGGGCAACAGAGCAAGCTCCGTCTCAAAAAAAAAAAAAAAAATTTACCTTTTTTTCTCATTTGGAAAAGCCTACTGCAGAATACCCAATTTACTGATGTAACAGAAGGGAGGATAAAGGATAGAGCTACTATGTGGAAGCCAATCCAGTATGGAGGCCATTTTGGTTTCTAATGCGGAGGAACGTGTAAGATAACATAGATGCAATCTGTGTGTAGAAAGAGAAAAAGGTACAGAGTCCTTAAGTAATTTTGACTTCCCCCAACCCCACTCTAAAAAATTAATCTATAGTATTCTTCCCCAACTGTATGCCATAAGCTTGGTTAAGAAGTAGTAGTATAGTTTTAAAATAGAGGCTACAAAATTACATTTTGAAGATTTGCCTACATGGATCCTTGTCTCTATCCAGTTAGCTCTTCAGTGGAAATTCCACTGTGGCTGTGGGGGGGTTTCCATTATCATGTTGTACATAAACTGCAGCAATAATCACCACCAAGCATTTTTAGCTCTCCATTGGGTGCAAACTCTACCTTTAAACTCCCATGTGTATTAATGTGTTAGGGCCACACTGAGAAGGATCCACCTTTTCCACTCAAGGAACAGTTGTGTGGGCTAAATTCTGTTTTCTTGTTTTATTAGGTCAGATAATAAAGATACTATCATAAATAGAGTGAGCTTTAGGTGAGTTTGTGCTTAACAGGAAGGGCATGTCACCCTTCCACCACTTTGGTTGTACACAGATCAGAATGTGTAACAACACATTCCCATCCATTTTCTCCTGGAACTCTTCCTTCACCTCATACTGCTCACACATTTTGACTATGTTGTTGTTGTTGTTGTTTGAGGTGGAGTTTCCCTCTGTCGCTCAGGCTGGAGGGTAGTGGCGCGATCTCGGCTCACTGCAACCTCCGCCTTCCGGGTTCAAGTGATTCTCTTGCCTCAGCCTCCTGAGTAGCTGAGACTACAGGCGCCCCCCACCATGCCTGGCTAATTTTTGTATTTTTAGTAGAGATGGAGTTTCACCATGTTGTCCAGACTGGTCTCAAACTCCTGACCTCAGGTGATCTGCCCGCCTCGGCCTCCCAAAGTGCTGGGATTACAGGCATGAGTCACCATGCCCGGCCTGCTCACACATTTTGAAAATGTACATTTTGGAAGCAGCCCCCAGCAGTGGGACTGAATTGTCAAAGATTTTTACCAAATTGCTTGAAGAGTTAGGCGTTTATGAATTAACCATCATGAGTTTTGATTGCAGGCCCTGACCAATCCAAAGAGTTTAAAAAGTCAGTTTAAAAAGTCAGCTTGAAAAGTCTTCATGCTGTTTTTGGCCAGCCTCCCTGAGGTGAGTACTTAATATTGATCAGCTTCTGAACACAACATCAAGAAACAGGTTCGTGCTGCTACTAGGATCAATAATAAGGATGGGAAAAACATTGGCAGAGAGATTCCAGTGGCCTTCCAGATTGCAGTGCAGAGACCCTGCTTGCATCAGAGCTTTAATCTTGGCATCAGAGAATGTGACTCTCCCTGTTTTCATGAGGGTGCAGGGACAGGGAGAATAATTGCCAAGGCTATTCCTTCTATTCCTTTGCCCAGGTTGGTCCCTTTGAGATGGGGAAAACTCCTTTATGCTATTTGTGTATATAAATAGTCTCCAAGATTCCTCTACCCTCTGGCTATGCTTTTTCAGGTGTCAAATGAACATGATAATATTTTCTAAGAGATGATTTTCATGCTGACCATTTCTGTAAGGAACAAGAGGTCTTGAAGAGCTCATAACACCAGTAGCAAATACCAGAAAAACGTGTGTTATCTTAAACCCAAGTGACACATAAATTAGATATCAATAAGATTACAGCTACTCCTATTCTGTGATTTGTAATCCATGAAAAATTGCTCACAAAATGAATATTTCCTAAATGAAATAGGACTGAAATAGTTATTTTGAAGAAATTTTCCTGGGAATGCTCTGTTAAATGAATCGCCAATTCCTAATTTATCTGCCTGATAAATGTTAGCTTTGCCTAATGCAAGGTATCCCATTGATAGGGATAATAGCAGGCACCACAAGCACTTGTTAAAATCATCTTTGCTTAAATGCTAAATAGAATATTGAAACTAGTTTTGAGGCTTCACGTTAAGAAAACTATTACTGGGCCGGACGCGGTGGCTCAAGCCTGTAATCCCAGCACTTTGGGAGGCCGAGACGGGCGGATCACGAGGTCAGGAGATCGAGACCATCCTGGCTAGCACCATGAAACCCCGTCTCTACTAAAAAATACAAAAAACTAGCCGGGCGAGGTGGCGGGTGCCTGTAGTTCCAGCTACTCGGGAGGCTGAGGCAGGAGAATGGCGTAAACCCGGGAGGCGGAGCTTGCAGTGAGCTGAGATCCGGCCGCTGCACTCCAGCCTGGGCGACAGAGCAAGACTCCGTCTCAAAAAAAAAAGAAAAAGAAAAAAAACTATTACTAATTTTGAGCATGTATAGATCATGGAGATGTAGAAAGAAAAGTTGAAGGAATGGGGTTATTCAATCTGGGAAGAAAAGAACAGTTCTGCCTTTGAGTGTCCAAAAGCCTTCACATTAAGGAGACAACCAACTCTAAGCCACGTGACCCACAGAACTAAATAATAAACAGTTTTTATTTGACACAGAATAATTTGCTGATGGTGGAGATTGTGAAGGCTGATATTGGGTGAATAAAGAAAGTTGTAGAAGGAGCTACTCTGAAGGTCTTAAAAAATAAATGAGTTGGCCGGGCGCGGTGGCTCAAGCCTGTAATCCCAGCACTTTGGGAGGCCGAGACGGGCGGATCACGAGGTCAGGAGATCGAGACCATCCTGGCTAACACGGTGAAACCCCGTCTCTACTAAAAAGACAAAAAACTAGCCGGGCGAGGTGGCGGGCGCCTGTAGTCCCAGCTACTCGGGAGGCTGAGGCAGGAGAATGGCGTGAACCCGGGAGGCGGAGCTTGCAGTGAGCTGAGATCCGGCCACTGCACTCCAGCCTGGGTGACAGAGCGAGACTCCGTCTCAAAAGAAAAAAAAAAAAAAAAAAAAAAAAATAAATGAGTTGCTCTCTTCCGTTTGATATAATTATGGTAGTTTCTGGGTTTTGGAGGAGTCCTTAAGAAAATTCTTGAGATGATCGTTTTTGAGAAGACTTGTGCAACACTCAAAATTACTTAATCCAACAACCATTTCCTGATTACCTACTAATAGATGAATAAGACATCCTGTCTATCTCGTGGGTACTTGCAATCTAGAAGTAAAGTTGTACATAAACAATTGTAATACAACATGGTAGAGTTAAAATGGAAACATTTACAGAACAATGACCTTTCTTGGTTAGGATCTACTAGAATATGTGCCAGGTTGACTCAGTAGATGGCAGCAGAGATGCCAGCAAGACCTTCAGTGATTTGAATTGTTTCTATGGGGAAGAAGTGAGGCTGGTCCTATTGTTTCTAGTCACATTTTTCAATACAGTCATATTTTCTGGTTGGAAAGCTTGAGCAGCTCGAGGACCATTCTTGGGGGATTTGTGTTCTTAAGAAGATGGCCCTTTAAAGAAAAAAGTTACTCTATATGAAAATATGTAAACATCCAAGCACTTTTTAATATTTAGCTTTTCAGTGAAATAGGGATGAGGGTGGGGTGAGTGGGGTGAGTCCAGGCCTGGAGAGAGGGCTTTGTTTTCTAAACATAGAATTTATTTTCAAGGCACTTCAAAGGCTGTATTGTAGTAGGATCCTGCTCGTTATGCAGCAATCCTACACTGTTAGACGCTTGACCAGGCCCCTCGTGGCTTGGCTGACTTTTCTGTTTGTGCTGCTTTGGGTTGAAGCACAGGCTAGTTGAAGAGTTGTTGCTGATGCCGTAACTGTAGCTTTGAAACCTTCTGGCATGCCCAGTGTATTCTTCAGGAAACTAAGAAATGTAGACTTGAAAATAACCCAAGCCGGACAACTTGTTGCCAGATCGTGGGGAGTTTGTTCTCCCAAAATCATTGAGATGGTTTCAAACTAACTGAAGAGAGTGCCTGGTTATTCTGCTTGCACAGTGCTCAAGCCTTGATTCAAAGTGGAGCAGTGAGATTAGTACAGAGGTGAAAGCAAGAGGCATCTCTGTATGCCTCTGAAGCAGACCCTAGCCTAGGAAGTAATTCTGAGACTTCTTTATTATTTTCTGACCAGAACTGCCAGCTCACGGATCCCCACATACCACATAGCTTTTGAAGGGAGACTGTAAGCCAAGGTTAAGTCTTCTTTCACCCCACAGTTGGGGTTTTCTTTGTTGTCTTTGTTCCTCAGCTCTGTCTCCATCAAAAACAAGATAATGAGCTTGTCAAGCGGCTTGTAATTTTCCCAGGTCAGCTGAGTGTCTAGAGGAGAAACAAGGCCTGAAGATTCCTGAGTAGTTGAATACATTTAGGAGGACAGAGAATTATTTGTAAGTCAGGGTTTCTCAACCTCAGCACTATTGATAGTTTGGACGGGATAATTCTTTGTTATGTGAGGTTGTCCTGTGACCTTGTAGATACAGGACACTAGATGCCAATAATCACCCTCCCCCACCCCAGTTCTCCTGGCTCTCAGAAATGGTGTGAGGCCATGCCCAGTGGTTTAGCACCACTAGTGTGAGTTTTCCTCATGAGTATAAAAACTCTACCATTCCACAGTTAAATGTCATAATTACTGGGTGGGTCTTTTGTAAAGAGGGTCAGAGATTGCAAAGGGCCTGGACCTCCGTTATTTCTTTCTCCAACATAAATTACTACTTATCATTGCAGATCCAGAAGGCATCTTTTTTTTTTTTTTTTTTTTTTTTTTTTGAGATGGAGTCTTGCTCTGTCGCCAGGCTGGAGTGCAGTGGCGCCATCTGGGTTCACCCAACCTCCGACTCCCTGGTTCAAGCGATTCTCCTGCCTCAGCCTCTTGAGTAGCTGGAATTACGGGCACACACCACGGCGCCCTACTAATTTTTGTATTTTTAGTAGAGACGGTGTTTCACCATATTGGCCAGGATGGTCTCAATCTCCTGACCTCATGATCCACCCACCTCAGCCTCCCAAAGTGCTGGGATTAAAGGAGTGAGCTACGGCACCTGGCCCAGAAAACATCTTGAGCTTTTTTTTCTTTTTTTTTTTTTTTTTGAGACAGAGTCTCGCTCTGTCACCCAGGCTGGAGTGCAGTGGTGCAATTTCGGCTCACTGCAAGCTCCGCCTCCCAGGTTCAAGCCATTCTCCTGCCTCAGACTCCCAAGTAGCTGGGACTACAGGCGCCCGCCACCAGGCCTGGCTAATTCTTTTGTATATTTAGTAGAGACAGGGGGTTTCACCGTGTTAGCCAGGATGGTCTCAATCTCCCGACCTCGTGATCTGCCCGCCTTGGCCTCTCAAAGTGCTGGGATTACAGGCTTGAGCCACTACGCCCGGCCACATCTTGAGCTTTGTACGTGGAAACAAACAAACAAACGAAACAAAACAGGCCTTATCTCACTTTCAACTCAGAAATCTAAGTATCTCAGGGATTCTTGCTAAGACAGAAGTAACTGATGTGCTCAGATTTCTCTTGTAGGCAGAAGCATATCACCTTCAAGCATGAGCTGCCTGCCTTCCGAACTCTGCAGACCGCCTCTTCCGTTCTCTGGGGCACATTGGCTTCTCTGTTCCTAGGTTTAACCTTTCTTCTTCCCACCTCTTGATCCCTTTATGTCTTCAGCTAGGAGCCCAGTCAGAGTCTCCAGGCTGTGGAAATGCTTGCTTGGAAGAGTGGGAACCAAAGTGCCCTCAGTGGCTTTAGAATGTGATTTGTTATTGCATCCACTTGTGCCATTTGCCACAGAGGATGATAAAGGTGGCTCTAATAGGTGAGAAATTGGCATAGCCATTAAACTGACTGACATTCAAACCAAGCTTTATTACAGAAAGCTACAGAGATGATAGGATTCAAAACATGACCTTTTGCCAGAAAGCTAGTGGGAAATAGGATCATTAACCTTGAAGAAATAGTAAAGATTAACCATAAAGGATTACTGAATGGAGAACCTTATACATGTTTTCTACTTCTGCTTGAGACAACAAAAAGAAATTAACACAGGAATTTAATTGAAATTCAAACTTTAAATTATTGCAGGGAGGCATTTTTGAGAGTTCAGGTTTATGAACTTTATAGGGGTGACAGTACCGAGGGTGGGTTTGGAGTGCTCTTTAAAGGTTTTAAGAAGTGGCTGTACCTATATCTGACTGATGGGTTGAGGAAGGGCAGGTCCTGTAAGGGAAGGGATCACCTTTTCAGTCCCCCTGCTCTGATGCTTGGATGGCCCAATACACATGTTGTGGTTGACCGTGAGGTGGCACTAAACTTAATTCTCTAAATAAGGACTTGGGCACTGTTCTTCACGGTGTGAGTTACCTGACCAGACTCAGCAGATGACAATCTTCTCTCTGCCTTCAGCAGGGCTCTGCACATTGACTTCACAAGCAGTGTTGTGGGTAGGGCTCCCCGAAAAGCTGACTCTGAGACAGAGGTTTGTGTGCAGGCTGTTCATTAGGAAGGGCTCTCCATATCCACACTGTGGAAGGGAAGAGAAGAAAGCAGGGTTGGGCAGAGGGAGAAGCTAAGCTCTGAAGCAGTCCCAGCAAAGAGCTCAGCTGACCACTTGGAATGCACTGAAGCTGGGAGGGCTCTTCTGAGGTATCCCCAGTTGGTGTGTGGAGCCAGGCCTTTAGACTCCTGTGGATGAGTCACTGGATGAGGGGCTGCCACTGGAAGTAGGCATGACTTGGGCAGGGTAGTTTCCTTCAGCCCAGGGAGTCCCCAAGAGTGCTGATGGCCAAGGATCTTGCTCTAGCAGCTTTTTGACCATGTGGGGGAATAACTCTTCATTCACAAAAGGGGATCTGGGAGCATCACAGCGTCCACCACAGCAGCTTTCCCTGGCTTCTTCTTGGGTCTGAGTCTTTCCTTCACCCTTTACATAAGAAGCCTTTTCCTCCAGGAACATATTTCCCTTCCCCTCATTCCCACCAAACCCTTTGCCACCCCAGTACAGGGAGTGAGTGCAGAGCCACAGATTCTGTTTATTCTGAAATGTATTCCTCCCTCCCTCTTTTCTCATCTTCTTCATTTCTCTCTTTCACCTCTCATCAGGCAGATTCATGGCCTTGTGACAGCCAGCCTAGATGGCAAGCTAAATGTCAAGCTGATTTATTCCTCTTTGGAGAGTTTCCATTCTCCCTTTCATGGCTGCGAATTCCCTCTCTGTCCTTTGCAAACACCTTGTGGATGAATCCCCAGCGCAGTAGTGCAGTCGACAGAATGCTGGACTGCAGCCTGCGTTAGCTGAAGCAGTCGTTTCTAGGAGCTCAGTCAAGGCCTGTTTCCTCCATTAGTTCTCCAAAACAGGCAGAGGCCACAGAACCAAGTGATCTCCATCACTCCTTCTAACTCCAGCATTCAATAATATTTTGATTTGAAGGATTTTCACAACAGGAAATGGCAACAAAAGAGATGCCAGATTCTTTGCTTCTTATCTCACCCACACAGAATACCAAAGTCTCTTTTCCCAAATAAATGCAAGATGTGGGATTAGTTATGGCATAGCCTGAAGTGTTTGGGGGAGTGAAAGTCTTAAAACCCCAGAACATCTTGGAAACCAGTCTGTATCGAAATCAGCAAGTTCTTAGCAGCTCATCTTGCAGCTGCACCTAGCCTGTCTGGGAGGCTCCTGTGGAAGGGTAAGTGAAGGTGAATCAGGACTTGTGTTGGGCTGCATTTGAAATGCACGGAGCAGCACACTGCAGCAAGAGAGGTTTCCTGCTGGCTTCATTCTACTGGCCTCCTTCCCCTTTTATTAATCTTAATTTAATTGAATTTAGCTATCAGTGTCGGTATTTTCTGTAGCGAATTTTTTTTTTTTTTTTTTTTTTTTTTAAGGCATGAGGTGGAGCCATTGTAAACACTGGCCCTTAGAAGGAACTCGGCTCAGATACCGGGTAGAGACCCCCTTCAAACTGTCCTTTCTATTCCAGGCTGGGTGTCTCATTCAGTAGTGACAGACTGAGAAATGAGCGGCACAGGTTAAAGATAGAGGAGGTAGAAGCAGGAGAGAAAAGGTTAGTGGAAAAGTGAACTTGACTGTTCAGAGGGCAGAGCTGAGCTTATTTGCATAGTAACTCAGGTGTGGTTACTTATTTACGAAACACATTTCTTATGAGGTGTGGAAAATAGGCTACCTGTGAACCTGATCCCTGGCCTAGAATGCTCATGGTCAGGAGGCAGAGCCCAGCAGGGACCCCACTCCCAAGACCTTCCATTTCACCTCTTTAATTACCTGCAGAAGCAGCAGAATTCGAAACATCTTGTTTGCTTGTCTTCCCCTCCTGGCGAGACTCTGAGGTCCTAAAGAGCCGGGATAAGTTTTTGGTCACTATTGTTTTCCTTGGCATATGGCAGGCCTTCAGTAAATAAATGGGTAATGAATGAGCATTGGAGTAACCTGCTGAGTGACTTGGCAGTGAACCTGGAAGCAACCTGGAAGTTGGAGGCTGGTAAATACAAAAGAGAAGGAGAGGTTTTGGATCCCAGACTTAGACACATACCCTGAAGTGAGAGGAGGGAGTTACATCAGAGCCTGAGGGACAGAGCGGCACCATTTGAAGTAGAGGTCAGCTGTAGACACGCTGCAGGAGAAAATCCCAAACAAACTTGACCTTCTACCAAGTACATGGACTGACTTCTTCAGAACAAGGCAAAAACCAAAATAACACCTTAAAAAAGGCCTACCCCCAGACAGGAATTCCCCCAGACTCACGGTAATGCTGTAGTTACATGCCAGAAAGAACAAAGAAGTGATTTAAGCATCCTGAAATTGAAACGGCTATTGCTAAACGCGGGAGAATCAGCCAAATCATTAGATTCCAGAAAATGCCGAACCTCTAAGGCCTCTGTTTTCTTCCATCCTGATGTTAGATTGCTGGCAGCCCACGCTGAGCTGCTTTATGAGAATGTGCAGCTAGGCCACTGCCTCTAGAGAGATGAGGGAGGAAGGAAGGGCAAGCTTGACTTGCTTGGAATGTGGAAGCTCTGTGTTGAAGATGAGTGAACCAGCACCGGGCACTGCTGTCTCTGCTCCTGCTGACGAATGAGGATATGGCTGGCCTTTTCAGGTGATTAGATGCAGACATGGGTATCTCCGAGTATATATATCAGTCAGGGCCCGCCTTACAGGAAAATAGAATTTATCCATAAGGGTTCAAATAAAAAGACTTTAATAAAGAGATTATTACGAGAGATTTGGGCAAGGTTAAGAGAACCACTAAGGAATGTTGAGTACCCAGAGGCTGCCTCAGTCAGGAACCATTACCTCCCATGGAGATAGGGCATGAGAAGGAAGGAAATCACAGTAACAGAACCAGGAAGAGCTAGAGCTCTGAGAAGGGGACTCTGTGGGAGCTGTCACCATGCAGGGCAGGGATGCAGGGACTGTCAGAGATAGGGCACCAAAGAAAGATAGGGGTGAGGAGGAGAGGTACCCCGCCATCACTGGTGTTATCACTGAGGAAGGAAAGAGAAGCAGAAAGGCCTAAAGCCTGGTGGTCCTGAACAGCACGTGTGGGCCAGGTACGTGGGGTGCGTGGCTTATCGAAGATATGGATCTCCGCTGATTGGTCTGTTTCCCCAACTGAGAGGCTGGAATGGCTTCTGTGCAAGCTGGTGTGAGTGACCCTCCAGCGATTTGGGGACAGCAGGCAGCAGACACTGTCATTAGGTCTACTTTACTGTAAGGTAATCCAGGCAAGAGTGGACATTTGATCTGGAACACAAGGTCTTATCACCAAATAAATATTTTATCATTCAAGTCCCCTCTGAGCTGATGCAGGGACAGGGCTTTGGTGCATGCCCGAGTCCTCTGCCTCCTCTCAGATGTCCAGTGACCCCAGCGGGGCTGGGGCTGAGCCATTAGAGAAGGTGGGAAAGGGGTGGGTCAGGAGACAGGGGCTGGGTTTTCCTTTCAGGACTTCTTTTCTTTTCAGAAAGATCAAATACGATAACACATGAAAGCATTTTCGAAGGCAGAAAATATCGTAACAAACTGACCATGTCTTTTCAGAAAATGTCCCTCAGGAGGTCTAAACCATAGCTGAGCTTCTTTGATTCATTCATTTAACAGGTATTTATTGAGCACCTGCCATATGCCAAGGGCTTATTTTCTGCCTTATTGGATTGGCAGAGTTCTTTGTATATTCTTTTCCACTCACCCAGCCTGAACTTTAGAGGTTTCACGTTAACCTCTGCTGTCTAGGGTTGATGGGGAGTATAGAAGAAAGTAGAATGCTTGTCAAGGAGTGACGGGAAATATGTTGGCGGAAATGAGATTTCAACACCCGCTTCTCATTACCTCCAGCCTCATGGCATTCTGCCTTTTTGCTAAGGAGCTGCAGGCTGGGTCTGCATAGGGAGCGAGGACTTGAATGGCACTGCAGGACACCATGGCAACCACACAGGTCTGCCACCAGGGAGTTCATGTCAGGTTGTACCTTGAAGCTCATCAGCTGTGGGCTCAGCAAAAAAAAAAAAAAAAAAAAAAAGACGAAGAAGGAAAGAAAGAAACCCTTTCCCACTCTGTGAGGTGGAGAAAAGGGGAAGGGAGGTCAGCATGATGGATACGGCTCAGACAGGGTGCTGTCGGTAGGGATGCATTCCTCAGTGGGGACTTGTCACTTTCAATGGCAGCTCTGCTTGTTGGGAACTTGGGATGCCGGGCCCTAGCATGGATAAAGGCACACATGTCTAGCTTGGGTTATGAAATGCCAGGATGTCCTGTCAGGATGTTTGTCTTTGAGCAAGAATCAAAGGAGTAGATGGCTTTCCCCTGGTGGGGCAGTTCAGGAATCCTGCTTGTCTTGAAGGGGAACCCGTTTGAGCAGGTCCTGGATAAACCACCCACTTCCCCCATGTCCCAGACCCATTGCTTCTGGGTAGGTAATATTTTGCTGTTTCTTTCTCTAGTCAGTAAATCAGTCCTCCTACCTCATTCATATCCTGGTAAAACATGTTGGTGGGCGCCTAGTATATGCCTGGATTATCTGATGAAAGTAGCCCTAATCCAGAAGAAAGTTGTCTGCAAAGTTTCACTAAATAAGCATAAAATAGTGTCCTTACTGTAACAGAAAAGGGAAAGAAATGTAGGGCAGGGTCTTGGGAACTTGATGTGCCTTGGTACTTTAAAAAATGCCCCAACTCAAGGATCCTGCGACTTGGTGAGGGAGACAGAAGCAAAGTCCTTGCTGTGGGCCCCCCCCACCACCTAATTTTTCCCAGAGGAAGGCCAAGGACTCCGTGGAGTCTCAAATACCTCGGAGTGAGCCTTATCTGCTAGTAATTCGTGCTTCTACACCGCTCTCCTTTTATCCTGCATTCTTGTCATCCCCACAGCAACATCTTCAAACACATCTCGTCTCTTTATTTGCCTCATCTCCCTGCAGGCAGGCCAGGTGGCTGGGTAGGAGCCATGTCTAGTGGTTAAGCAGGGCTGATGTTGGCTGAGGAGGAAGGTACAATAGCCTCCTTCTCCTCACTATCATTACCTAAGAGGGGCCACATGATGATGACGACTGACAGCCCTTCAGGGGATTTCTCTTGTTTCAGCTTCTGTTTGTAGAGGTGCGTTAGGACTTTATAGAGACCCTCCCAGAGCTCTGGGAGGGTTTGTCTTTTCAGTTTCTCAGACCCAGGATACTACTTGGGTTTAGAGAGTTTGCTTGTTTGTGCTGCAGGAGATGGTGGCTGCCAGTTTCTCGGAGGAGAGGACCCATTGGTTGGCTATTTCCATAGGTGCTGTGTTGGCTGCCCAGTCGGTATTGATTTTTAGATTGCTCCTGTAATCACACTGCATTATGCTGCACTGGCCCAGGGCCTGGGCAGGCCTTTTAACTTGAAACGGTTGTTCTTTGGAAGGTGCTGGTTCTCTCTTCCTTGGCTGGCCCTGCCAGGTCTCCTGGGGTTCCCAACTTGTCACTGACATTCTTCCTGCTGGCTCATTTGGAAAGGTCTGAGAAGGGCATCAATGCTGATGATTTGCTAGGCACAGCAGCTTGGCTTCAGCTCTTAAAGTTGCTTTAGTTTTGGAATGAGAAGGGGCTGAGCCGAGGCAAGTTCTTAAAGAAAGATCATGCATTTACATCAGAAACCTGCAGAGTAAGAGTTTGAAAATACCCTGGTTAGAAGAAATATACTGTATTTGGAAATAAAAATAAGGATTAGTGGCCAAGTTTTTCTTTGCAAAATTAGCACCTCAACCATACTGTTGGGGGCATTTGATGATTAAGCGAAAGGGGTTCCAGCCTGGGCTACATCGCAAGACCTTGCCTCTACTAAAAACTTAAAAAAAATTAGCCAGGCTTAACCAGTATGGTGACGCACACCTGTGGTCCCAACTACTCAGGAGGCTGAGGCAGGAGGAATGCTTGAGCTCAGGAGTCTGAGGCTCACTGTCACATGGCCGTGAGCTATGATTGTGCCACTGCACTCCAGCCCAAGTGACTGTGAGACTTTATTTCACAAAAAAAAAGAAACAAAGAAAGAGAGAGAGAGAGAGAAAGGAAGGAAGGAAGGAAAGAAGGAAGGAATGAAGGAAAGAAAAGAAAGAAAAAGAAAGAAAGAAAAAAGAAAGAAAGAAAGAAGGAAAGAAAGAAAAGAAAGAAGGAAAGAAAGAAAAGGTTGTGCTTTTAAGAAACAGACACAAAGGTCTTAGAAGAGTCCTGGGTATGTGGTAAATACTATATAAGTATATAATGTAATATATATTTTGTATAATAAAATATACAGCAGAACCAAGGGCCAGAATGGGACTGGAGGAGCTGCAGATAGGAATATGCAGCTGGTGTAGAGAGAACTGTATTTGGGGTTTAGGGAAGGTTGTCACTGATGGTGCAGAACAAGATGTATGAGAGGCTGATGCTCCATGAGAATTCATGAATTGCTGCTGGGAGGAAGGGACACCTCTTCCCTTAGCTGAGTACCCAGTGCATGTTAGGTGCTTCACAGACATCATCTCAATGAATCAGCACCATATTCTAAGAAGCAGGTGTTGCTGTCACTTTTTTACAGATGACAAACTGCTGAGGGTCACACAGCTGCTGCGTGGAGCCGCCTCTTCCTGTCTGAGGAGGAAATCGGAGCAGAGGACAGATCTGGGCCTGTTCTCCCTCCCACCTTGTTGTGGGGAGAGGCAGTACCCCCTCAATCCCTTCCCCAGTGGGCTCAGTGCCACACATGGGAAGCAGGTCCCTACCCAGTGGAAGTGGAGGCGGCAAGGTCATAGTGGTGTCACTTTAGCATGTGCTCAGGGGGCTGAGGCTGCCGTCTCCCTGGAGTTCTCTAAAGCTGCCCCTGACTCATTGCTCTCCCTCTCTCCAAAGACTTGTTAGCCAGAGGGCCAGGCTCTGCTGATAGAGAACTGACTGATTTCCCAAATAGGAAGCCTCAGCACCCACCCATTCTCTTCATTCGGCTGAGCTGGGTGGGGGCCTCCTTAGTATAAATCTCTCTTTATAGGTTTGTTTTACCAGAAGAAACTTTGGCAAAAAAGAGTGGAGCTTGGCCAGGCACAGTGGCTTACACCTGTAATCCCAGCACTTTGGGAGGCCGAGGCGGGTGGATCACCTGAGGTTGGGAGCTGGAGACCAGCCTGACCAACATGGAGAAATCCCGTCTCTACTAAAAATACAAAACTTAGCTGGGCGTGCTTGCAGGCGCCTGTAATCCCAGCTACTCGGGAGGCTGAGGCAGGAGAATTGCTTGAACCCGGGAGGCGGAGGTTGCGGTGAGCGGAGGTTGCGGTGAGCCGAGATCACGCCACTGCACTCCAGCCTGGGCAACAAGAGTTAAACTCCATCTCAAAAAAAATTAAAAAATAAAAAAGAGTGTGGCTGAATGGATACCTGTGGCCCTAGGGCCAGTTTGCAGCCAAGGAATGTATGGCCATGGCGCCTGGGGGTTAACTGAAGTGATAGAGGAGTGGTGGTTGCCCAGGGGTCTGTGCAGTCCCTGATTAAAAGAGGAAAGAAACCTGAGGAGCTTCACTGGCTACCCTGCTGATTTCTTCCCTTCTTGCGGCAGCCCAAGGCTGGGAGCTCCAAGCTTGGCAATAGAAGAGTCAAATGTTATTTCCAGTCTGCAGGGCCTGGAGCAAATCTTCCTGAGACTTGGCTTTTTCATCTGTGTAATGGCTGCAACAGCCCTTGTCCTGCCTTCTCACGGGTTTATAGTGTAGGTCGAGAGAGGTAGCCTTTGCATACATTCAGTGCTGGGTGAGGTGCCCTCGTTACACTTCTCAAACTAATAAGAGATAAGCTTGTGCTGGCTCAGAGATAACACATGCACTCAGGGCCTGGAACCGGAAAGGTAAGCCCCGGCCAGCCTCACATAGAGCTTCCTTTCTGCGGCTCCAACTGGATCAGCCTCTCTTCCCCAAGCCCTGCCTCTCTTTCACATTGATTTTAAGAATAACCATGCAATTCCCTGCTCTGCTGTTTGGGTTTTGCTTGGCTGCTTTAATTCATCGTTCTGTCTTACGGGTTTTTCTCTCTTTCCACAATCGGTTGATCTGAAATAGGATTTTACCTAACGAAGCAGAATTTCCCACTCTTTTGTTTATGAGAGGTGTGGGTTTGGTTTTGTTTCTTAATCTTTATTTTGTTTTTACTGTTCAGAATTTACCTGATGTTCTGCGTTTCCAACTTTGCTTGTAATTAGAGGGAGAGGCCATAGTAAGAACAACAGTATGAAGGACACTTTCCCTTCTCCTATGTGTGTTTCTGCCTTGAAAAATAGTAAGAAGTGGGAAGGGACAGGCCTAGTCTTACAGTCAAAGTCACGCTTATATCATCCCTGTTCTTTGGTGCACTCTATTAGTGGTGAATTTGGCAGGACAGACAGCGTCATAAACATGGGCCCTGATCCCTCTGCTGATGGCTATGGGAATAGTCTTGAGGGCACAGTTGCCACCCACTCTCACTAGAATAAGCAGGGGCTGGGAGAAGGCTTGTCAGAGGGGACCCTGCTCCCCTCTTGGCATGGTTGGCTTTGGGTGTTTGGGTTGGAGGTGGAGAAAGGGATAACTGTGGTAAACAAAAGATAAAGCAGAATGGCTAAACCCAGAGAGGGCTCCCAGCCACCTTTGCTAAACTGGAAGCAGAATCTTGCCCAGAGCCCCTGGTGAGCAATGCAGTGAGACCTCCATGCCCAGCTTGGAAGCTGGAATCAGTACCCACTCCTCAGTGGCAGATACAAAAAAAGCAGGTCGAGTCTCTGTGCATAAGGACCTGAAGATCTACCAGAGATTAAAATAATCCCCAAAGCATGAAAGATGTGGCAGTTCTTACAACAACTAGGTGTGTGGGTGGCTCTGAGGATGGCATTTTCCCCGGGCTCACTTTGGCCTTTGAACTAGCAAAGGGATTAGATTAACAACATGTCTCTCTTCTTGCCTCCTTGCTTCCCTTCCTAATTGAAAGCCTACTATTTGTATAACACTGTGCTAGGTTCTGGGTGGGGATTAATGTGTTCCAGTAAGGGATTCAACAGTTTCTATACAGGGCTGTCAGTGCCAGAGTTGGGGAGCACCTTCAAGCTATGCCACCTGAAGGAGCAGGGACTGGACTTTCAATACCAGTATCAGGACAAACAAACCTTGTCCAAGGGCATCATTCTGGACTGACCACTTCCTAACCTCAGCTTCTGTACCTGCTCTGTTTTTTTGTTTCTGCCTTTGAATCCAACTCATTTTCACAGATCCCTTCTCCACATGGGCCTTTCTTTTGTTATCTTAGTGTCTGACTTAGACCCCTGATATCACTCTCTGAGGCTAGGCTTAGGGCCCCTCTCTTACCTTGGCCAGACTCCTGGTTTGGCTCCTGGCAAATTGCTTGGGCTGACATTGAGAATACAGGGCTTCAGTCTAATTGAAGAGACAAGACCTAGACACAGACCAATGTTTTGTTTCTTTTTTAAATAGCATGTGAATTGCCAAAAGAACAGTGTTCTGTAAGATCTCAGAGGGCTTGATTTTGGTCCTGAGAGACAGTCAGGATTTGCATAAATGGAAAGGAGCAGGGAGTGAGTACATTCTTGGCAGGAGAAAAAGCTTCAGCAAGGGCTCTGAGACGGGAATGTGCTTAATGAATTCAAGAAGCAACGAGTAGACTGGTTTGCTAAAAATACTTTCCAAGCACCTTCCATGTGCGAGGCACATAGCAGACACAAAGAAAGGGTAACAAGTGATCTTTGTCCTCAAGAATTCTGTAGGTCTTTGACTATGAAATGCCCCCATCAGAGCAGAAAAGCCTGGAAGAAGTCTAAGGAATAAAGCTGGAGGCAAAACTCGAGGGTGCAGGAAAGTGTCAGCTCTCCTATCCCAGAGATTCAGATGACTAAAAAAATGTGTGCTCAGGACATAATCTTAGTAAAGCTGCAGATTATGTTTAAAGCAAACATTTACAAAGAGGATTGGCATGAGGAATGTGCAGAGAGAGTGAGCAGTTCTGTGTTACAGAGCTTCTGAATTGCTGCGGTAGAATTAGCCAGCAAAAGTGGAAAGAAAAGAAATCAGGGTTCAAGCATGAATGTATTTTAATAGCAATCCTGCAGCCTGGGCTGATGCGCCCAATACTTGTTATGTTGCTAATGTCTTAGTGACTGTGGCAGCAAAGTCTTATAGGCCTGTGGAGACCTTTCTAGCTTGGTAAATTCTTTGGCTTTTTGAACTTGTCCCAAAAAATTGCTTTGGTTTCCTCTCCCTGAATACAGAGGAATGCCTGTGGTCTCTGAAATGGAATAATAGTTGACAGAGTTCTGTGCTATTTTACAAGGAAAAGTTACTAATGAGATGGATAATTCTGGTCCTTGCATTTGCTCTCCTGAGCATGGCTAAATTCTAATGGCTTTTCTAAAGCAACTTAATTTGAACTTGTATTTATAAAAATTGGTATATTCTCACTCAAGGTACAATTTTAAAAACAGCCAGACATGATATAAGAGGTTAGGAGTGCCAATAAAATGAACATTCATTCAACACATACTTTTGTCCCTACTATGTTCAAGTCGCTCTGCTGGCACAAAACCAAATGTCTACTCATAAAAGCCACACTTGTACTATCCTACTAACGTTCAACATCAGGCACTATCCAGCTAAATGAACAAGGAATTCGAGACCCTAGATCTTCCAATGGAAGTATTAACTGTCCACATACGGGAAGGACACAGAGACAAGCAAATTCTTCAGTTATTTCTGGCAGCGTCATCCCCCTCAGGACTTTGTGAGGCTACCAAGTCTCAGAAGAAAAGGTCCTTGTCCAGAGCTGGGTATCCAGAGGCATTCAACCAGGAGAGGTGGGAGAATAATCCGCAAAGTGGAGAACAAGACCCAATGTGGAGTCCTGCAAGGTGGTGGAAACTGGCTCAGCTCTGATGAAGCTGGTCCCTTTTACACAACAAGCAGGAGCACTCTGCCTGTTCTTGACCCAGGCTCAGCGAATCTCATCTGAATTAGCCTTCTGAGAAGAAAGGTAACACACCTTTCCCCAGAACTGGCGATGGTGATGCAAGAGCCAGGATTTGAGGGATAGACAGATGTTTGGAGTGGACACAGTTCCCCATGGGGCAGGGAGGGTCACTGTTGGTTGAGTTCAGAAGGCCATATGGAGGAAGGTGTGCTGTGGGATTTAGTCTTTTTGTGCTCCTGCTCACTCCCATGGGAACCAGACACAACTAAGAGAGGAAGTGTTATGCCCAGACCGTTTGTTCCCCAAAGAAGACCACCAGAGTCCAGAGTCAAAGCCAAGCGGCAAGGATCTTTACTGCAAGTTCGCACTTGGTCCCTCCATTCCACAGCATACAAGAGGGCCCCGAACAATGCGAGTGCTTGCTTTTTATAGCCCGATGTAAACAGGATATGTAAAGTTACAGGGAACAAGGTAATTCTCTCGGTTACAGCATTACAATTGGTTAACATTCTACATTTAGCATTCCTTATCGGAGATCTCCCAGGTGATGTTTTTCTGAAGTTTGAGAGAAATATGGAGGAATGTGTTTGTGCTGGGCTCAGGAAGTTGGGAGATATATGGGGGATGTGCCTCATTCCTTTCAGAAGGATTGACAGAGGATGGTGTCAGAGCATGTGCTGTGGGAGATGAGCTGGGGCCGTTGGCAAGCTCTAGCTAATAAGTGGTAGAGCCAGATTGTAAGCCAGGCTCACCTGGCTCCAAAGCCATTCCCTTTCACAAAACTCCACTGGCTCCTGGCCACCTGTCTCAGATATCTGAGGGCAAATCAGTGGAATCTGCCCAGAGAAGGTGGCTCCTAGCAGAAAAGGTGGCTGCAGAGCCCTTGGTGTTGAGCACTGGTACCAACACTAACCTCAAGGTGTACTTAGGCTGGTTGTGGTGAGTACAGCACAGTGCCCTTTCTTTCCTAGCCTCTGCCTTTGACTGAAATACCATCTGAAACTGAACTCACCCTTTTTTCGTGTAGAAACCTGCAATGTTTCTGGTTCCCGGCAGCCTAGAGGACAACAAAGCTAGAAAAGGAAAGACTTTGTCTGGGGCAGACTCACTGCATACCCAGGTCCCTCTCCCCTCTTGTACTTTGAAGATACAGCAAGTCTCCTTTTATGCCATGTGACCCACTTGTTCAGAAGAATAGAGGCAGGGGGCGCTGAGGATTGGGTTTCTGTCCTGCTGCTTCCAGAAGGCCCAGTTTTCTGGCAATAACACCTATCTGGAAGCTGTTAACTTTGCCCTAGTTCATTTTATTACATGCATACTTTCCTTTTAGAGATACTTTCAGACGATGGGTGTGGTGGCTGATGAGTTAAAACCTGTCTTAATTATGCACTGAAGCTTGGTTTCGGAGTGTTATTACTTGCTTAATGATAGCAGCTTGCAAAACAGTTTCCATGGCTCTCAGCACAGCTAGGCCTGCATTGCCATACATCTGCTCCTGAAAAGGGTTTGCCATTTGAAAATGCAAGCATTTGGATCTAACAAATGGCGCTCTGACAGAGCTATCCTAGCATTCAGTGCCCTTTAAATGTCATTGTCTAGTGATCAGTGCTGGTTTGGGTAGCTCTTTCAGCTGCTGGGCTGCCAGCAACCCCTCGAGGGGATCGCAGCCTTTGATACCTAGGGAGCAGCTGCTGGTTTTTAATTGATGGGTTGCCGGGACCAGAATTCCCCAGGCCCTAACATTAGCTCTTCAGAGGAGTTTCTGTATACAACATTCAGAATACTTGTGAAATTTCTGTATTATGTAATCACCACCAATATTGCATGCGTAAGACTTTTTCCCTATTTGTGGCAATCGCCACCTTAATAGTGACTCAGGAAAAAAGCACAATAAGGCAGGCATTAAGAGCCAGTTCTTATATATGGTAACATTCTCCTTTCCTAACTTTCTAGCCTTCTCAGGGAATGATATATTGCAAAGAGTATATTTTTCTAGAATCCAAAGCCTGTACCTCTTGAAGTACAAAATTTAAAGATTTTAAACTTTTGTGATATAGCCTTGGCTTCTTTACATGTGACATATTTAATGTAATATTTTTATTTTCATGACTTGGGACGGTCAGTACAGGAGACTGTATAATAACGCTGCAGCTTGGTGATACTTGAAAGTCAGTAGAGATACACGGGGTTGGCCCTTTGTCCCCTTCACTAACTCTCCCCAAATAGCTATATTTTTATTCCCCTGGGGCCTTTCACACTCTCTGCTTTCATTTCTCCCTGTTGCCTTATGTTCTGTTGCTTCTCATTCATAGCCTTATTTCTCACACAGTAGAAGTAAGAACTTGGAAATGGCCCTCCTGTTTTGAGAAGTTAAGCACAAGAGTCCTGCTGCTCAGAGGTCCTCTTTGTTCACTCCAGATTTCTTTGCTGTTTATGGTGGTGGGTGGAGGAAGATGGCACCCACAGTTTTCCAGGTGTTACTGGAGTTGACATGAAGCAGAGTTGCCACTTGAGAAAACACCTTCTGGCCTGTATGAGGACCTCCCAGGTTATAGACGCCTCCTACATATCAGAAGGCAAGGTCCCTTTGTTTCTTGGTTTGCTACTGCTCTTATTTCTGTTTTACCAAGCAGCTGGTGGTTGGTAGAGCAACCTAAGCCTTTTTCCTCCAGTCTCAAAAGGGAAATATGACCTGTTTTGCCTTATGTATTACCCCTGAGGTAAGCAGGAAATGCCAACATGGTACCAAAGCAAAGAATCGACCACTCTGAAGTTAAATCTCTGCATTTCTGAGCACTTCCAAGAATGCTAGCTTGCAACCCTCATCATGCATGTAATTTCCTGTTTAATGCGTATCTTTCACAACAGACTATGAGCTTCAAGAAATTGGGACTGTCAGGCCTCTGAGCTCAAGCTAAGCCATCACATCCCCGGTGACCTGCACGTATACATCCAGATGGCCTGAAGCAACTGAAGATCCACAGAAGCAAAAATAGCCTTAACTGATGACATTCCACCTTGTAATTTGTTTCTGCCCCACCCTAACTGATCAATGTACTTTGTAATCTCCCCCACACTTAAGAAGGTTCTTTATAATTCTCCCCACCCTTGAGAATGTACTTTGTGAGATCCACCCCCTGCCCCCAAAATATTGCTCTTAACTCCACTGCCTATCCCAAAACCTGTAAGAACTAATGATAATCCACCACCCTTCACTGACTCTCTTTTTGGACTCAGCCCGCCTACACCCAGGTGAAATAAACAGCCGTGTTGCTCACACAAACCCTTTTTGGTGGTCTCTTCACATGGACATGTGAGACATTTTGTACCGAAGACCCCGGGTTCGCGGGACTCCTTTGGGAGACCAGTCCCCTGTCCTCACCCTCACTCCGTGAAGAGATCCACCTACGACCTCGGGTCCTCAGACCAGCCAGCCCAAGGAACATCTCACTGATTTTAAATCGGGTAAGCAGCCTCTTTTTACTGTCTTCTCCAACCTCTCTCACTATCCCTCAACCTCTTTCTCCTTTCAATCTTGGTGCCACCCTTCAATCTCTCCCTTCTCTTAATTTCAATTCCTTTCATTTTCTGGTAGAGCAAGGAGACACATTTTATCCCGTGGACCCAAAACTCCGGCGCCAGTCACAGACTTGGAAAGGCCCTTGGTGTTTGATCATTGCGGGGACACCTCTCTGATTATTCACCCATGTTCCATTGGTGTCTGATCTTTGCGGGGATGCCTGCCTTGGTCATTCACCCACGTTCCCTTGGTAGCAAGTCAATTGCGGGGACGCCTGCTTTGGCTGCTCACCCACGTTGCAGCCCAGGGCTGCTCCCCACCCCCTTCTCCATGTCTCTACCCTTCTCTTTAAACTTGCCTGCTTCACTATGGGCAACCTTCCACCCTCCATTCCTCCTTCTTCTCCCTTAGCCTGTGTTCTCAAGAACTTAAATCCTCTTCAACTCTCGCCTGACCTAAAATCAAAGTGTCTTATTTTCTTCTGCATTACCGCTTGGCCCCAGTACAAACTCGACAGTAGTTCCAAGTGGCCAGAGAATGGCACTTTTGATTTGCCTATCCTACAAGATCTAGATAACTTTTGTCGAAAAATGGGCAAATGGTCTGAGGTGCCTGACGTCCAGACGTTCTTTTACACATTGGTCCCTCCCTGGTCTCCGCTCCCAATGAGACTTGTCCGAAATCTTTCTTCTTTCTCTCCTGTCTGTTCCTTCAGTCTCCACCCCAAACTCTGAGTCCTTTGAATCCTTTTCTATGGACTCATCTGACCTCTCCCCTTCTCCCCAGGCTGCTTCTCGCCAGGCCAAGCCAGGTCCCAATTCTTCCTCAGCCTCTGCACCCCCACCCTATAACCCTTCTATCACCTCCCCTCCTCACACCTGGTCTGGCTTACAGTTTTGTTGCACGACTAGCCCTCCCCGACCTGTCCAACAATTTCCTCTTAAAAAGGTGACTGGAGCTAAAAAGCATAGTCAAGGTTAATACTCCTTTTTCTTTACCCTTCTACAAAACAACTCCTTTCCTTCCTGGGACTGGTAGGATACTTTCGCCTTTAGATACCTGGTTTTGCCATCCTAATGAAACCATTATATAAACTCTCAAAACCAAACCTAGCTGACCCCAAACCTAGCTGATCCTATAGATCCTAAATCCTTTTGCCACTCCTCTTTCTGTTCCTTAAAAACAGCCCTAGAAGCTGCCCCCACACTAACTCTCCCTAACTCATCCCAACCCTTTTCATTACACACAGCCACAGTGCAGGGCTGTGTGGTCGGAGTTCTTACACAAGAGCCAGGACCCAGCTGGGCACGGTGGCTCAAGCCTGTAATCCCAGCACTTTGGGAGGCCGAGACGGGCGGATCACGAGGTCAGGAGATCGAGACCATCCTGGCTAGCACGGTGAAACCCCATCTCTACTAAAAAATACAAAAAACTAGCCGGGCGAGGTGGCGGGCGCCTGTAGTCCCAGCTACTCGGGAGGCTGAGGCAGGAGAATGGCATAAACCTGGGAGGCGGAGCTTGCAGTGAGCTGAGATCCGGCCACTGCACTCCAGCCTGGGCGACAGAGCGAGACTCCGTCTCAAAAAAAAAAAAAAAAAAAAAGAGCCAGGACCCGCCCTGTAGCCTTTCTGTCCAAACAACTTGACCTTACTGTTTTAGCCTAGCCCTCATGTCTGCGTGTGGTGGCTGCTGCCGCCCTAATACTTTTAGAGGACCTCAAAATCACAAGCTATGCTCAACTCACTCTCTACAGTTCTCATAACTTCCAAAATCTATTTTCTTCCTCACACCTGACACATATACTTTCTGCTCACTGGCTCCTTGGGCTATACTCACTCTTTGTTGAGTCTCCCACAGTTACCATTGTTCCTGACTCGGACTTCAATCCGGCCTCCCACATTACTCCTGATACCACACCTGACCCCCATGACTATATCTCTCTGATTCACCTGACATTCACTCCATTTCCCCATATTTCCTTTTTCCTGTTCCTCACCCTTTTCACACTTGGTTTATTGATGGCCGTTCCACCAGGCCTAATCGCCACACACCAGCAAAGGCAGGCTATGCTATAGTATCTTCCACATCTATCATCGAGGCTACTGCTCTGCCCCCCTCCACTACCTCTCAGCGAGCTGAACTCATTGCCTTAATTCAGGCCCTCACTCTTGTAAAAGGACTACGCGTCAATATTTATACTGACCCCATATCCTGCACCACCATGCTGTTTTATGAGCTGAAAGGTTTCCTCATTATGCAAGGGTCCTCCATCATTAATGCCTCTTTAATAAAAACTCTTCTCGCCGGGCGCGGTGGCTCAAGCCTGTAATCCCAGCACTTTGGGAGGCCGAGACGGGCGGATCACGAGGTCAGGAGATCGAGACCATCCTGGCTAACACGGTGAAACCCCGTCTCTACTAAAAAATACAAAAAAAAACTAGCCGGGCGAGGTGGCGGGCGCCTGTAGTCCCGGCTACTCGGGAGGCTGAGGCAGGAGAATGGCGGGAACCCGGGAGGCGGAGCTTGCAGTGAGCTGAGATCTGGCCACAGCACTCCAGCCTGGGTGACAGAGCGAGACTCCGTCTCAAAAAAATAAATAAATAAAAATAAAAATAAAAACTCTTCTCAAGGTCGCCTTACTTCCAAAGGAAGCTGAAGTCATTCACTGCAAGGGCCATCAAAAGGCATCAGATCCCACTGCTGAGGGCAACGCTTATGCTGATAAGGTAGCTAAAAAAGCAGCTAGAGTTCCAACTTCTGTCTCTCATGGCCAGTTTTTCTCCTTCACATTGGTCACTCCTATTTACTCTCCTACTGAAGTTTCCACCTATCAATCTCTTCCCACACAAGGCAAATGGTCCTTGGACCAAGGACAATATCTCCTTCCAGACTCACAGGCCTATTCAGGTTTGCTCACACAAACCATGTTTGGTGGTCTCTTCACACGGACACGTCCGAAAGGGACTGTGTGTCTTCTCACTGTAGCTCCAGTGCCATCAAAGTGCCTGACATATCGTGAGCACTCAGAATAGCTGTTAGATTAGTTTGAAAGGGCACTTCGTTGACTGTCTCATCTGAGCAGCCCTGCGAGAATATTTAGTTTACAGATATATCCTTTGGACAGATATATCCTTTGGGCTAGGTGTTTCAGCTTGAAGAAAGGTTTTTAGGGTGGCAAAATTAGTGCTCTCTCCTGCAAGGCTGATTGGAAAGTCTGCACCACTTTTTTGGTTTTCACCTCTGATTGCAGTCCCATCAGCAAGTGTCTGCACTGTGCTTGCACCCTTCTAGGTGTTGTGATGGCTGGAAACTCATTGCAAGATGTTACTCTTGCCAAGAACAAGTGTATACTCCAGACAGGGAGGGAGCTGCACTCTCATAGGCGAAGTATGATAAATACTCTTAAGTCTTGTGGGATCCAGAAAGAATAGACAATGCAGACCAGAACTAAGACTAGGACCTCTACAGTGGATTTTTAGATATTTGGGCGACACAGACTCTTATTCCTGCCTGTCTTTGGAGGACAGAGTCATTTGTACAGAAATACCAGATCATTTTCTTACTTGTTTATGTTGAGACTTCTCTACCCTGGTCCTCTCTGTTGAGTTAGCTGCAGGCTGGGCAAAGTAGATATTTGGCATCTTCCCACGTTGACTTCTTTTTCTTTTCCTGTCTCATTTTTCCACGTGATTGTTTCCCTCTTTCAGCCCCAATATATCAGTTTTCTTCACATGCCCTTCTCCACATGCCCAGGCCTCAGGCCTCTAGCCTCCCTTCCCCCTACATGCCTGTGCCCATCTGAGTATGCGCTGCCCAGGCAGGAGCCTGCCCAATTCTCCTTCTACTGACTTTTTCCTACAAACTACCTCTATGGCCCTTCTCTTCTGGGCTTTGCTTTGCATTTTCTAAGATGAGGTGATGTTTTGGATAATGCATTTATTTGCTTGTCAAACATTTCCCTTTTATAGTGAAAGTGCCATGATAGGCACCACAGAGAAGCAATGTAATGAGGATCCACCTCTCCAGGAACTCCAGGCCATCAGGAAAGGCCATCAGCACTTATCTTTTTCTGAAAGTCTCCTAAGATTTACTTTGAAACTTAAGTTGAGTCCAAGGATTGTAAAAATGTCATGTATGTTCATAATTATACACCGAGAGGGGAGGCAGTAGGTGATCCTGATTTCCTACATGGAGAAGGAACTTTCATAATTATACACTGAGAGGGGAGGCAGTGGGTGACCCTGATCCCTACATGGAGAAGGAACCTATCGTGGGGTGGGAGAATTTCACGTCTCTGCTTATCCTGACCTTGAACAGCCAGCTCACAGCTGGGGGAGTAAGACATTGGAAGGGATTATTTAATTCTGTCTTGTCTAGTTCTGAGAATGCCTCAGTCATCTGCAGACAGAGCTGTCAATACCAGATTTCTTTTTTTCCCATCTTTTCACAGGTGTTGAAAATGTCAGATTTCTTTGGCAGATGGGAGGAGTCTTATAGGACTCAGGAACTGTCATCACTGGTGAAAAGAGATGCTTCCACTTCTGCAATGAAAGACAGGAGTGAAAGCTGTGAGACATGGTGAGCGACAGGCCAGTGGGAGACAAGGCCTTGGTCTCTGCTGCCAGCAGCAGTGGGCTCTGTAGGTCTCCTCTTTTCACTAGGGGAAGTAGTGAGGGACCAGAATTCTCTCTCTCTCTATTTTTTTTTTTTTTTTGGGATGGAGCCTTGCTTTGTTGCTCAGGCTGGAGTGCAGTGGCATGATCTCGGCTCACTGCAATCCCCGCCTCAAGCGATTCTCCTGCCTCAGCCTCCCAAGTAGCTGGGATTACAGGTGCCCGCCACCACACCCGGCTAATTTTTGGTATTTTTAGTAGAGATGGGGTTTCTCCATGTTGGCCAGGCTGGTCTCAAACTCCTGACCTCAGGTGATCCACCCGCCTCAGCTTCCCAAAGTGCTGGGGTTATAGGCATGAGCCACTGTGCCCAGCCTTTTTTTTTTTTTTTTTGATTAGTCACAGCTCACTGCAGCCTCAACCTCCTGGGCTCAAGTGGTCCTCCCACATCAACCTCCTGAATGGCTGGGACTACAGGCATGTGCCATAATGCCTGGCTAATTTTTTGTAGAGATGGGGTTTCACGATGTTGCCCAGGCTGGTCTCAAACTCCTGGACTCAAGTGATCTTCCTACCTTGATCTCCCAAAGTGCTGGGATGACAGGCATAAGCCACTGCACCTGGCTTCATAATTCTCTTGAGCAGTGTAGTCAGGGGGCATGTTTGGGAGTAGTGGGGACCCAGTGTGGAGCTTGAACTTCTAATAACCCAGTGGTGACTGGGTGGAGAATCAGGAATCAAAGACCCTGTGGTTTTGCCATTAATTGTTTCCCTGGGTTTGATGGGCACAGAAAACAAAGATTACATAAAGAAGAAAAAAAACTATGGTTCTTGCTCTCAGAATCACAGTGTGATGAGGCAGTTAGGATGATTGACACATGCATAACACAGGGGAGTGAACAGAGTCGGGGTGATGGGAAAGGAGAGAAATGTTGTGTGAGCAGAGTATGGCATTGGCCAACCTCAGTGATCTGAATGGGAAGAGTAATGTTGTGGCCTCCTTGGATATCCTTTAAAGGGATGGATGGTGTTTGTTCCTCTTTGTGACATCCATGCCCTCAATATTGCTGATGACGCGATAAGGACTGAACATAAGATCTCTCAGAGGGCAAGCTCCAGAGGGTACTTAATGCTTTAGTCCAGTGTTTGTCAAACTTAAATGTGCACCAGAATCACCTGTACATGAGGGCTTGTTAACACACAGCTTGCTGGGCCTACCCACAGGGCTTCTGATTCAGTGGCTCCAGGGTGGGGCCCAAGAATTTGCATTTCTTTTTTTGTTGAGACAGGGTCTCACTCTGTCGCCCAGGCTGGAGTGCAGCGGCATGATCTCAGCTCACTGCAACCTCTGCTTCTCAGGCTCAAGTGATTCCTCTCACCTCAGCCTCCCAAGTAGCTGGGACTACAGGTGTATGCCACCATGCCTGGCTAATTTTTATGGTTTTTTTTTTTTTTTTTTTTTAAAGACAGGGCTTTGCCATGTTGCCCAGGCTAGTTTCCAACTCCTGGGCTCAAGCAATCTGCCTGCCTCGACCTCCCAAAGTGCTGTGATTACACGCATGAGCCACCATGCCCCGCCAAGAATTTGCATTTCTAACAAGTCCCCAGATGATGATGGCCCAAGGACCACTCTTTGGGAACCACTGGTACAGTCATTCAGTAGCCAATAACAGTTTGGAGTAGAGAAATAAGAGCTGTGCATTTATCATCTTTAATAGACCTATTTGGAGAGTCCATAACTGTGTGAGAAGATATGTAGGGAAATCAATTTGTAAAAGATGGGTTTAGCCCAGGGAGTGGCTCCATGTTCAGTGCTGAGATCTGATGAGAGCATCTCACTTTTCCCCCTGCTGCAATGGGGACTAAGGGAGATGAACCGCATAACCCATATTCCTCAAAGGAGAACACTGAGCACCAGAAGCTTTAACATTATTTATAAAGCTCTAGAGCAGAATTTTTAACACAAAACATGCATTTCTTAGTGTCACTTTTTCTAAAGACATTTATTATTTTAGTCATCAGTGACCGCAAGAGCTGGTAGGAGTGTTTTCCATTCAGCTTTGTGATGCTCACCTGTACATGTTCTGTGATCTGGTGAAGTAGAAAAGGCCTTCCATTTTCATGCCTCCCTGTCTTTACTCAAATGGCTCCCCTGCCTGGAATTAGCTCCCCTTCCCTACCCGATAGCTATTTAAGCAATTCTTTACCCAAAGCTTTGACTGCCTTAAATGCTGGCAGGCGTGTTTCTGATGAGGGATGTTTTTCAGTTTTAGAAGCAAAGATGGCTATTTCCAATTATTCACAGGCCCATTAATCACCCTAATAGAACCCCAGCAACACTGAAGGCTTTCTCCAGGTGACAGTGTGCAAACAGCCTCTGATCAGGACACAGGCTACCTATCATTTGCTCATTGTTTCTTGTTTCCCTTCTGGGAGCCTTCAAAGGCAAGTGTTGTGACAGAAGAGGAGATGATTCAGTCCAGACCTGATGGGAAAACAGGAAACAAAATCCAGTACCACTGATGTGAGCAATGAACAGTAAAGACAACCTGTATTTAAATGGAATGAATCTTGATAATTATCTCTCGGAGTATCTAGCCTCTCAATCTGATGCATCCTCAGGATGTGAAACACATTCTAATATTTTAAGCACTAGTGTCATAAAAAGTGCATACTCTAAATGCATGATGTTCTCAGCAATACATTCACTTTTGCCAAGGTTCATCTGCCCAAATGACCGCCTTCATTCCAAAGACGGCAAACAAATTTGAAGTAAAAATTCTGAACTCTTAGCTAGTCTCTGCAGTGCAGTGATCAAAATGGTGTTCACCAGCATGACCCCTACTGTCTTCAAGGTGTCACTCATTAGGTCTTCAGTCATTTGAAAGCAGAAGTTTGGGTCTGAGTCACAGTGTCACAATTTATTAGCTTTGCAATTGTGGGGAACCAGGCCACATTTCACTCTACAAATGGATGATAATGACTAACATCTAACATGTCTTGCTTCCTTTGCAGGGCCATTGTGGAGATCAACTGAATCATGGGTCTCCTTGTAAATGGCAAAGCATAGCGGAAATGTTAGTTAATGTTATTATTTTGATCACTCACTTCTTGCTGCCTACTCCAAAACCAGAGACCTTACTGTTTCACCTGACAAACTGAAAGTCGTTTTTGTTTGTTTTTGTTTTGTTTTGTTTTGTTTTGGAGACAGGGTCTTGCTCCATCACCCGGGCTGGAGTGCAGTGGCATGATCTTGGATTCTCATCTCTGCCTCCTGGGCTCAAGCAATCCTCTTGCCTTAGCCTCCGGAGTAGCTGGAACTACAGGTTTGTGCCACCACACCTGGCTAATTTTTATATTTTCTGAGACAGGTTTTCACCACGTTGCCCAGGTTGGTCTCAAACTCCTGAGCTCAAGTGATCTGCCTGTGTTGGCCTCCCAAAGTACTGGGATTACAGGCGTGAGCCACTGCACTCAGCCTGAAAGATATTTGTTACGTTTATTTAAAAAATTACTCAGTGAGTCCTGGATTATAACCCTAGGTGACTGGGGTTTGGTTGGAAATGGGCACTGGCTTTCAGTTGTGATATTTAGTTGAGATGTTGTGATTAGGATATGGAAAGACTTAGGAAGGACAGATTTGATTCAGGGCACTGATTTTCCCGATGTAATCCTTAGGCAAGCCTCTTTGTTTATAGAATTGTAGGCTCTTTGGATTGGAGGGACTAGGGCTTTTGGATTAGCAGTGAACCAGTCTAGCATTTCAAGCGTTTCAGAAACCCATACCGCAGCATTGTGACAAATGTCTTGCTTGGATACCTCTAGAGTTCCATGGGCTTTTCCTCTCAATAGCTCATTTTATTGTTTGATATTTCCAATTGTAAGAATATCTTTTCAACTTTTGAGCCAAAATAGCCTGTTTTACTTCCAACTGCTGATGCCCCTTGACTTACAATGGGGTTATGCGTTCAACCCATCATAAGTTGAAAATATCGTAAGTCAAAAATGCACTTAATACAGCCAACCTACCTAACATCACAGCCTAACCTAGCCTACTTTAAACATGCTCGGAACACTTACATCAGCCAACATTTGGGCAAAATCATCTAACACAAAGCCTATTTATAATAATAAAGTGTTGAATATCTCATGTAGTTTATTGACTACTGTACTGAAAGTGAAAAACAGAACGGGCGTGTGGGTACTTGACATACAGTTTGAACAAATGCATATCACTTTTGCATCATAGTCAAAAATGGTAAGTCGAACCACTGTAAATTGGGGCGTCTGTGTGGGTCTTCATTCTTACCTCTGAGAAAACACATTGCAGGCTGCTCCCTTCTTGATAATGACAGGGCTTCCTGAGGACATAATACAGAGCTAGCATGCTTCTAACAGGTCTTCTCTTGTTTGAATTAAACATACCCTGGTTTTGTAACTGTGTTTTGTTGGTATGGTTTCCAAAACTGCCTCACAATCCTGGTTCCCTCTTCTGAATGAGAAGCATGAATGTTTGTAATGTGGTCGTTGGGGTAATAATAGACAGGCAGGGAGTAACTAGGTCTTTGATGGTCTCATAATTCAGCAAACTTTCCCTCACCCCCACACCACACCCTTACTGCAGCATACAACTGTAAGAATTCAAAAATTCAAACCCAGCAATGACTGAACCTCCAGCATTTCAAGGCTTCAAGAAATCAACACAGTGACATCAGGCTACAAGGGCAGCCTGATACTGTCTGATGTGCAGGATATATTCACTTGATCTAGTTCCTACTGATTATTGCTTTATTTGAAGTGATGGAATTCTTCCCATTAATTCTGTAAAAATGTATACAAATGTTTAAGCAGCAGATGGTGCAGGAAGTTGGATGCAGTGATAAAGTACACAGGCAGAGAGATCCAAGTTCAAATATGAATTTGAACTTTGGCACTTTACATCTTGGAGTCTCCATTTTCTGACTTGTAAAATGAGGATGATGATTTCTGCCTCATGAAGTTGATGTGAGGACTAAATGCACTATTTCAAAACAGAGCCTGGATTACAGTAGGTGCTTATGAGTGGACTCTGATGTTCTTTTGTTTTTTGTTTTGAGACAGTCTTGCTCTGTTGCCCAGGCTGGAGTGCAGCAATGCAATTTCAGCTCACTGCAACCTCCACCTCCCAGGTTCAAGTGATTCTCCTGACACAGCCTCCCAAGTAACTGGATTACAGGTGTGCACCACCACACCCAGCTAATTTTTGTACTTTTAGTCGAGATGGGTTTCATCATGTTAGCCAGACTAGTCTCGAACTCCTGATTGCCCTGGCCTGCCTTGGCCTCCCAAAGTGCTGGGATTACAGGCGTGAGCCACTGTGTCTGGCCAACTCGGATGTTCTTAGCACATTAACTTTCTGTATTTACCTTCTTCCTTCCAAAGCAATCCAGGTAAAGGTGTTAAGTCATTCTGGTGTGGTGATAAGAGCCCAGAAGAATCTAAAGTGAGGGTTGGTGAAGTTCTCTTTTTAAAAGGTGAGATGTGATTACTTTCAATAGCCACATATCTTGTGACTACCGTAGTGAACAGCAACGTTAGAGCACATGAATTAGAATTGTGATATGCGAGGCTAAGCCCAGCCTGTGGACTGAGTGACAGACCAGTGGGCAATTGGGAAACGTTTCAGGTTTTCCAATGGAGAATATTAAGATCAGAAATGTGGAGAATGCCATAGGACTAGCCACTGACACCCTCCTTCAGGGTAGACGGGAATTTCAGAAAGCTTTGTGGATTATACAGACCCTGCTGCAACTACTCAGCACTAATATTTGAGTGCAAAAGCAGCCATAGACAATAATGAAATGAATCAGTGTGGTTGTGTTCTGATAAAGCTTTATTTACAAAAACAGGCAGCAGGCTGGATTTGACCCACAGGCAATAGTTGTCAATCCCAATCTAGAGTCTTATTTTCTTAAAATTGTAGTAAGAGCATGATATAGTTTGAGTATTTGTCTCCACTCAAATCTCATGTTGGGATGTAATCCCCAATGTTGGAGGTGGGGCCTGGTGGGAGCTGTGTGGGTCACGGGGCTGTATTTCTCAGGGCTTGGTGTTGTCCTTGAGATAGTGAGTGAGTTCTCACAAGATCTGGTCATTTGGCCGGGCGCGGCAGCTCATGCCTGTAATCCCAGCACTTTGGGAGTCCGAGGCGGGCGGATCACCTGAGGTCAGGAGTTTGTAACCAGCCTGGCCAATATGGTGAAACTCCATCTCTACTAAAAATACAAAAATTAGCTGGGCATGGTAACGCACGCCTATTATCCTAGCTATTCCGAAGGTTGAGGCAGGAGAATCGCTTGAACCTGGGAGGTGGAGTTTGCAGTGAGCCCAGATTGCGCCGTTGCAGTCCAGCCTGGGTGACAAGAGTGAAACTCTGTCTCAAGAAAAAAAAAAAAAGAAAAGAAAAGAAAAAAAGGGTGTGGTGCCTCCTCCTGACTCACTCTCTCTTGCTCCTCCTCTTGCCAGGTGACATGCCTTCTCCTGCTTTGCCTTCCACCATGAGTAAATCCTCCCTGAGGCCTCCCTGGAAGCTGAGCAGATGTCAGCAGCATGCTTCCTGTAAAGCCTGCAGAATTGTGAGCCATTTACACCTCTTTTCTTTATAAATTACCCAGCCTCAGGTATTTATTTACAACAGTGCAAGAACAGCCTGACACAAACACTTAACATAAAATCTACCTTAACAAATTGTTAAGTGTACAATACAGTATTGTTAACTATAGTCACAATGTGGTACAACAGATCTCTAGAACCTGTTCATCTTGTATAACTGAAACTTTATCCCACTGAATAACAGCTACCATTCCCTGAGCCCCTTACAGCCCCTGGCAGCCACCATTCTATTCTCTATACGAGTTTGACTATTTTAGATACATCATGTAAGTGGAATCATGCAGTATTTGTCTTTCTGTGACTAGTCTGTTTCACTTAGCATAATGTCCTCAAAGTTCATCCATGTTGTCATGTATGGCGGGATTTTCTTCTTTTTCAAGACTGAACAATATTCCATTTATATTCATACCACATTTTTTTTAGACAGAGTCTTGTTCTGTCACCCAGGCTGGAGTGCAGTGGCATGATCTTGGCTTACTGCAGCCTCAACCTCCTGGGCTCAAGTGATCCTCCCACCTCAACCTCCAGAGTAGCTTGAACTTCAGGTGTACACCACCATGACAGGTTAATTTTTTTTCTTTTTTTTGTAGAGACGGTTTCTCACTATGTTGGCCAGGTTGATCTTGAATTCCTGCTCTCAAACAATCCTCTGCGGCCTCCCAAAGTGCTGGGATTACAGTTGTGAGCCACCCTGCCCAACCTGGTGTGCCTTTTTCTGATCTATTGTCAACTAAGGATTTTTCCTCTTCCTTCTACAATGTAAACATTAACAGCAGCAGAAGAAAGTGAAGTGCCGAATCCTGTATTAATACACCTGTTGTGGAAGTGCAACCACTTGAGCAATCTCAGAGTGGACAGAGTTAGCTAACCTTTACAAAGCAGGCCAGCAAAGTCCTAGACAGAAAAGGCCATTGGGAGAGTTTCCTGGGGCTCAGCCAGGCTGCTGCCTTGTTCACACCCCCAGGAGGGTAAAATGCTCTGGGTTATCCATAGGTCACTCAGTAGTGGTGAGAGGAAAGGGAGGTGAGCGGGAACAGACATATTGAGGACAGGGCTCATACAACGTGACTTTGTCATTCCAGCCACCTGGTGTCCTCCGTGGGTTTCAGATCCCAAGCTAATGCCCCCTTTTCCCTACTATGGCAATGTTGAAGGCCCCTTCAGCACCCCTATTGCCCTTCATACCATAATTTGGCTGAATAACTCCAGTCCCCACCTTGTCCCATGAATTCTCACCGGTTTCAGTGTGGGGTTCAGTGTGGTTTCCTGGTCTTCTCCCTTCCCCTTTGCTTGAGTGATGTAGTGGGTTGAACACATCCCCCCACAAAAGTATGTCTAAGTCCTAACACCTGGAACCTATGAAGGTAACTTCCTTTGGATAAAAAGTTCTTTGCAAATGTAATGTAAGGATCTTGAGGTCAAATCGTCCAGGATTTAGCGAGGGGACCATAGATCCAAGGACACCTGAAGAAGAGGAGAGGACACACAGACCCAGAGGATATGGTTATGTGAAGATAGAGTCAGGAATTGACAAGCACCATAAGCCAAGGAACACCAAAGATGACCGGCAGCCAGCAGAAGCTAAGAGAGAGGCACGGAACACATTCTCCCTCAGAGCCTACAGAAAGAGCCAGCCCTGACAACACCTTCACTTTGGACTTCTGGCCTCCACCAAATGAGAGAAGAAGTTTCTGTTGTTTTACACCACCCAGTTTGTTAATTTGTTATGGCAACGCCAGGAAACTAGGAGAGTTTAATTTGGAAAAGACCTTTAAGACCTGAGTGTTATCTACCCACATTATCTTTTCAACAGCATTGTGTAAGCTGATGCAACCAGGGCTTGCAGGTGTTGAGGAAGAGTGCTGGGTCTTGTGTTGTTAACCATCAGCCCCTAAAGCCAGTGGCTGTTCATGGCAGATAACACCTCTCTTATTCTTATCACCTGAGAAAGTGAGAGAACAGCCATGCAGCTTAGGGACCACTCAGCTGGGTGGGGAGGGGTGGAAAGGGCAATCATTTGAGCAGGGTCACAGGACTGTCCTCTCCCCACGTCTCCTTTCTGCTTAGCACATAAGCAGGAAAAGAACAGTGTCCCTGTCCACAGCAACCGCACCAGTTAGACTGCAAACACAATCCTTTTCTTTTCTTTTCTTTTCTTTTCTTTTTTTTTGAGACAGAGTCTCGCTCTATTGCCCAGGCTGGAGTGCAGTGGTGTGATCTCGGCTCACTGCAACCTCTGCCTCCCAGGTTCAAGCGATTCTCCTGCCTCAGCCTCCCGAGTAGCTGGGATTACAGGTGCCTGCCACCACGCCCAGCTAATTTTTGTATTTTTAGTAGAGATGGGGTTTCACCATCTTAGCCAGGATGTCTTGATCTCCTGACTTCGTGGTCCGCCCACCTCGGCCTTCCAAAGTGCTGGGATTACAGGCATGAGCCACTGCGCCCAGCTGTCCTTTTCTTAAAGGATAGAATTTTTCTCAATGGGGCAAAGCAATGCAACATTCACAGTCAGAGAAAAGAAATCCTCCCATCCTCACTGTTCTCTTTGGTCTTTTCCTCTCCCAGGCACCAGCCCTTTCACCTGATGGCAGAGCAGCACGGCTGAAAGCTGTAACCTGGGTGATATGGAGGGCGACTAGCAGGCATGCACAGGTGAGATCCCCTGGGGCAGGCCTGCAGGGCCAAGGTGGGGCATGGCTCGCTTTGGCTGTTTTGGTTTTCAAAATATTTAAATGCTGAAAGTTCATGTTGGTAGTTGGTATGTAATGATCTTAATTTGTTCTGTTGATTGAAAAAAACATTCTCTCATTTTACAATAGAGATTTTTGGCAGTCACTAAATGGTGCAGTGCTATTGCCTCAATTAAGACATTTCTGTCATCGTATTTATGCCACATGTGTTTGCTTTCGTGTCTCATTTCATTTGAGTCTCCCAGTAGCCCATGAAAGGAGTAGAGCAGGGATTATTACCCCGTTTTAAAGGGAGAGAACTGAGGCTCATGAGGCTTAGGGGATGAATAGTGGGAAAATAGGAGAGAATTTCAAGCTTGGGGAGGAGCCTGAAACAGCCAAGAAATCTTTGTGGCTAGAGAGCAGAGCATGTGGGTGAAAGGCATGGGGGAAAGCTCTGTCATTCGAAGAGGTGCCTGGAGAGGCAGCTGGGGGTGACTGGGAATGCTGACCAAATGGTAAGAAAACGAGGGAAACCTGTGGTTTGGGAGCAGAGTATCCTTCCTGGAGTCTGAACATTCAACAAGAGGTGAATTTGGGGAAACCGTCTCTCCTTAACCAAATGACTGCCCAACGTAATGATGCTTCATGATAATACAGTGGATGAACTTTGTCCTCTGCTATGAAGAGTAGAGGCGGGTACTCTTTATTGTACTTTAAGGCAGTGTGTCATTGCATCGTGGGCCTGGCTATCAAACGGGGTCCCCCTACACAAGGCGGCATTTTGGGAAGTTGGCTCTGCCGGGTACCAGGAGGCCTGAAGTAGTGGATGTGACCGTTGGATTGTTAGCCAGAGCGGCCCTGAGCTTTCAGAGGAGGAACTTGGCACCTCAGCAGGAGGCCTGTCCTCAGCGGGTCTGACACATCACATTTGCTTTTTGATTTGCACACATAAAATGAATCTCCCCAACAACCCTCTCCCCAAAGCCTCATCAATTAGAACTGCTTTTGTCCTTAGCATCCTTTTGTGGACCAGCTTGGAAATTAGTTAGAAGGAAGAAGAAAGGGAAGTTGTCTTTGCGGGTAGTGGCACTGGAGAGCTGGCTGCTAATGAAGGAGTCCTGAATGGTGCAATTGTGCTGCTGTTTATATAGTTTTTATTTTAATTTGCATCCGTACCAGGCTCGAATCCCAAGAGTCATTCAGCCGTGTTTGGAGCTTTTATCTCCTTCCATGGAGCCAATTCTGCCAGCTTATCATTGCCTCAAGGAAATTAATGTGGCTGTCCCCTCCCTTCACTTTTATCATGTGCTGTTGAATTGTTTATACATCCATGGAGAGAAAGAAAGACTCTGCAGAACTGTAGAAGGAAGTTTCTCTCCTCACGTTGCTGGCTCATCTGAGACTCAGCTCTCGGTTAAAAGGCTTATAGAGCCAAGGTCTCAGAGAGCAAGGCCTGCAGTTAAAGCAGGAGGATGGAAGGGAAGGGAGGGGACACAGCATCAAAGGCCCAGGCCTCCTGCTGTTTTTTTCTTGTCTCCATATAGCTGTTTTCCTCCTTGACAAAGTACGCCTTCCCCCAGGACTTTCCCAATAGAGAGCAATGATTGTATCTGGAAAGATCTGGAAAGACCCTCTTCTCACATTGTATTGGGTCAGAAATCCTGGTGCATGCAGGGGGCTTTGTCCTTGGGGCCCCTCCCTCATCCCTATCTTAGCTTTCATAAGGCAATTCCTGCCAACTTCAGATGATTTCAAATCTCTATCTCCAGCACTCCAGTTCCAGAAATGAAAAGACTTAGATGCTGCCCTCCAGGAGTCACGGTTTGGTGGGCATGAAAGAGGTTATAAAAGGCAGTGTACAGTATGCACCAGGTTACAGAGGAGCTCGTGGGTCCAGAGGCCTCAGGGAGAGCTTCTGGAGAAGGAGCCTCCAAACCATGCCTGGAAAGGGAGGAGGCTTTTCAGTCTAGGTCAAGCTGTATAACCAAGCACATAGGCTGAGAGGACATGAGGATGGAGGGACATGCATGATTGTGCTGTGTTTGTGGGCGGGGGGGCAGGGGGAGGGTCAGTAGGGGGAATGGGGAGAGCCGCTGGAGTGCTCTGGGCTGGCAGGACCACGCTGCATAGGCCTGCGGCAGGTTCCGCTTGCCCAGGGCTTTGTGCCCATGTGAAGGAAAATGAGATTTCAGTCTACAGCTGAGAGGTCGGGGGTGAAGAGAGAGCCATGGGGGAAACCGAGCTGGTAGAAGACACTTAGGGTGTTTAAATCTCTCTGTGCCCGCAGTGGGGTGGGTGGTCTGGACAGGGTGAGAGGGCACCTGTGGGGAGGCTGTAGTCAGAGTCCAGGCAAGAGAGGCAGGCATCTACCCAGTAGCAGCAGCCACCGCACATTTCAGAATCCAGCCCTTCCACATGACTCCCATCTAGTCAGTCACCATTTCCTGCCCAGTCTGCTTCTGAACACTCCAGAATTTAGTCTTTGCTGTCTATTCCCACTGACATGATCCAGGTATTCGTTACTCCTGTGTTCTCCTAAAGTGTGGTTCTGGTCTGTCTCTTTCCTGGCTCCGTAGTGTCACTGCATAGAGGACACCCTCAGCACGGCATGGCTGGCCCCCTCTCTGGCCTCCTCTCCAGCCACCCCCATTTCATGCCCTCCTCTTCTCATGCCCTCCTCTTTGCTCTTAGTCTCCAGTTCCTGGAAGCTGCCTTGCCCTGGGGCGTTTCAGTTCCTTTTTCTGCATTTAGAAACACTCCCTCTGCTTGGTGAATTCTCATCCTCTAAAATGTAGTTCAAAGATTATCTCCTGGGAAACCTTCCCCAGCTCCCCAGACAGAAGTGCCTGCTTCCTCCTCTGCCTGGCCAGAGCCCTGTCTTTATGCATCTCTCCCTGGCTCCTCCTGTTGAATTCTAGGTGACAGTTTATGCGTCTCTCTCCTCCGCAGGACTGCCAGTTCCTTGAGGCTGTACCTGGTAAAAGGCCAATGTAGAGGGCAGAAATGGGTCTCCCCAGGCTGTTCACCTTTGTAACAACAGCTCCCCACTCTGCACCTGGCCCAGGGTATTGATTTGTTTTTTTTTGTTTGTTTGTTTTTTGTTTTTTTGAGACGGAGTCTCGCTCTGTCGCCCAGGCTGGAGTGCAGTGGCCGGATCTCAGCTCACTGCAAGCTCCGCCTCCCGGGTTCACGCCATTCTCCGGCCTCAGCCTCCCGAGTAGCTGGGACTACAGGCGCCCGCCACCTCGCCCGGCTAGTTTTTTGTATTTTTTAGTAGAGACAGGGTTTCACTGTGTTAACCAGGATGATCTGGATCTCCTGACCTTGTGATCCGCCCATCTCGGCCTCCCAAAGTGCTGGGATTACAGGCTTGAGCCACCGCGCCCGGCCATGTATTGACTTGTTGAATTCAATTAAGTAGGCAGTAGGCATGACTCAGGAAAGTGGACAGCCTGGAAGAGAATCTAGATGTGCACTGTCCATTAGAAAGAATGCGAGTCACATTTTAAATTTTGTAGTAGCCTCATTTTTAAATAACGTTAAAAGAAACAGGTAATCAAATGTTCATAGCTACTTTATTTGCAGTAGCCCCAAGCTGGAAACAATCCAATGCCCAGCAAGAGGCGAATGTGTCAGCAGCAGTGAAGCCGTATGGGTCTGTGGTAGTTTGATTCTTGCCGCCTTAGGGGAAATAATTCATCCGAGGGGAATAAGGTATGGTGAGAGACCGAGGCAAGTTTTAGAGCAGGAGTGAAAGTTTATTAAAAAGTTTTAGAACAGGAACAAAAGGAAGTATAGTACACTTGGAAGAGGGCCAAGCGGGCAACTTGAGTCCACGTGTGCTGTTTAGCCTTTGACTCGGGGTTTTATACATTGGCATGGTTCCTGGATTTGTGTCTCTTCTCCCCGGATTCTTCCCTTGGGGTGGGCTGTCCGCAGGCGCAGTTGCCTGCCAGCACTTGGAAGGGGCCGTGTGCACAGGTGTTTATCAAAGTTTTGCACATGCTCATGTTATGCCCAGACCGTTTGTTCCCCAAAGAAGACCACCAGAGTCCAGAGTCAAAGCCAAGCGGCAAGGATCTTTACTACAAGTTCGCACTTGGTCCCTCCATTCCACAGCATACAGGAGGGCCTCGAACAATGCGAGTGCTTGCTTTTTATAGCCCGATGTAAACAGGATATGCAAAGTTACAGGGAACAAGGTAATTCTCTCGGTTACAGCATTACAATTGGTTAACATTATACATTTAGCATTCCTTATCGGAGATCTCCCAGGTGGTGTTTTTTCTGAAGTTTGAAAGAAATATGGAGGAATGTGTTTGTGCTGGACTCAGGAAGTTGGGAGATATATGGGGGATGTGCCTCATTCCTTTCATTCCCCCCTTCTTTTCAGGTAACTCTAGAGCCAATCTTGGGTCTTATAAGTCTGACTCTGTTTCAGCGTTTACAGGTTGGTATTGGGCTCTGAGGACCATGAGCTGAACAGTGTCAAACCTTTCTCTGACAAACTGCAAAATTCTGTTAACAACACAAGGTCCTACGGTTAGCAGAAATAGTAGACTTAGCAGGGGTCCAAGGAAGGGGACTAACAGAGAAAACATAGAGGAATTCTACCATTGGTCTGTAGCTGAGGCAAACTGCCGTGTTTTTACTTCAGTGCTTAACTTGCGTAACTGTTGGACCTGGTCTTCTACAAGCCCTGATTTATTTATGTAGAAACAACAGTCTTCTTTTAGAAACATACATGTACCACCTTTTTTAGCAGTGAGTAGGTCTAGGGCCCTCCGGTTCTGCAAGGTTACCTGGGCTAGGGACGTGAGCTGCCGTTGAAGGGAGGCAAGGGACTCAGCTGATTCCTTCATAGCAACGGCAAATTGTTGGTACAACTTGTTGCTTTCTATGAGGGTGTGACCTAGGGCTCCCCCACCGCCATCCCGGCCGCAATGAGGGATGCGGTGAGGGAGATTCCTGCAATGAGGGGGAGAAATATGGCTCGTGCAGGTCTCGGTCTAGGGACTGGGTGAATAGCAGTACTAGTTCAGTTACCGGTGTACCCTAGGAACTCGCCAGCAGTTAGTAGAGTCAACCGGGGAACTAATGGGACAGGAAGACACAGTAGGTTGGTAACAGAGGGACTAGATAGGTCCTTAGATAATGTCCCATTACACCAGAAGAATATGCCCGGCGGAGCCCTTAGGGTGATATTAGGGGGCACTGCAGTGATGCTGCAGAGGCTGGAATTGGTTCCTGAGAAACAGTAGGGAAACTTTTCCTGACTGGGGTTTAGGTGCTGGTTTGGTGTTTTCCCTAGCAGCCACTAGGGCGGCTAACGTTAGGCTAGACTATCTAACTGCATGTTTGCAGTGAGCTATATTGCCGGCGCAGGGTGAGTTTTAAGGGGTTGTTCTTAGCTCTGTCCACAGTCCACGTGGCCGGTGCTTTAGCTGCTACCGTGATTGGTTCCAGAAGGTCGGAGGTTGGGTCCACTGGCTTGACGTGGGTGTAGTGGATCCACGACGCGATGCCTTTTACCTTCAGGGCGGTGGGTGTGGTCAGGAGTACCTGGAGTGGTCCCTTCCACCTGGGTTCTAGGGTCTCTTGTCGGTGTTGCTTAACCAGGACCCAGTCTCCCGGCTGGTACGGATGGGGTGTCGGTGGGGGACCGGTCTCATATAGCTCTTTCAGCTTGGGCCAGATCTCTTGATGAATTTTCTGCAAGGCTTGTAGGGAAAATAAGAGTTCAGAGACATTTTCTGTTTCAGATTTGAGCAGATCATCTTTTAGACTGGGAACCAGGGGTGGGGGTCTGCCATACATGATTTCGTAAGGGGTAAGGCCTAGTCTGTAAGGGGTATTATGGGCCCGGAACAGAGCATAGGGGAGAAGGACTACCCAATTAGCGCCAGTCTCTATAGTCAATTTAGTTAAGGTCTCTTTTAAGGTCCGATTCATCCTTTCTACCTGTCCTGAACTCTGGGGCCTGTAAGCGCAATGTAGTTTCCAATTTGCCCCAAGGATGGAAGCCAAATCCTGACTTACCTTAGCGACGAAGGCCGGCCCATTATCTGACCCTATCTGGACGGGGAAGCCATACCTGGGGAGGATATCTTCCAGAATTTTCTTTACTATAACCTGAGCAGTTTCTCTTTTGGTTGGAAATGCTTCAGTCCACCCTGAAAAAGTATCTACAAAGACAAGTAAGTACCGATACCCGTACTTTCCTGGCTTTATTTCAGTAAGATCTACTTCCCAGTAGATACCGGGCCTGGTTCCCCTAAGCCTTGTTCCCGCTGCAGCCTGGGACTGGGGGTAGGCGTTGTTAAGCTGGCAGACTTTGCAACTTGTCACGATGCTGCTGGCCGTCTCGGCTGTATGTCTGAATTTGAGCTTAGAGCGTCTGATCAGGTCTATCATCCGCCGAGCACCCAGGTGGGTGGTTCGGTGGATGTGTTCTAACACTTGTCCTAATTTTTCTGGTAGGATGGTTTGGTCATTAGTATCAGTCCACCACCCATTCTGGATCTGTTTCAGGGGAAGCTTGTCAATCCACTGGAGATCTTGTTTTGAATAATCAGGGAAATATGGCAAGTCCCGGGGGCCCGGGTCAGGGAGCTGGAGTGCAAGGAGTTGGCTGGGAGCCTTTGCCACATTTCTTGCAGTTTGGTCTGCCAGAAAGTTGCCTTGAGTAGTTGGAGTGGTTGGTTTCTGATGCCCTGGGCAATGCACAATGGCTAACTTTTTTTTGGCTTCCATAGCGCTGTTAACAGGGCTAGGATCTCTTGCTTGTTTTTTTATCTCTTTTTCTTTAGCCGTTAGTAACTCTCGCTCCCTGTAAATGGCCCCATGTATGTGCGCCGTAGCAAAAGCATATCGGCTGTCTGTATATACTGTCAGCTTCTTCCCTGCCCCTAAGGTAAGAGCTTGGGTGAGCGCTATTAGCTCGGCCTTCTGGGCCGATGTCCCCGGGGGCAGGGGTTCCGCCCAGATTACCTCAGTCTCTGAAGTCACTGCCGCTCCAGCGTACCTCTGGCCTTGATGCATGAAGCTGCTCCCATCAGTGAACCAGACGAGGTCAGCGTCAGGGAGTGGGCGGTCCTGCAGGTCCTCTCGAACTCCGTGCACCTGAGCTAGTATCTCGGTGCAATCATGGAGTGGCGCGTCCAGGTCAGGGTTGGGCAGCAGCGAGGCAGGGTTTAAGGTCGTTGGGGGCAGGAAAGTTATCCTGATAGGATTTAGTAATAGTCCTTGGTAGTGGGTGAGCCAGGCGTTACTTATCCATCGATTAGGTCGCTGTTTGAGTACACCTTCGATGGCATGTGGGGTAACGACCCGCAATTTTTGACTTATGACAAGTTTATCAGCATCTTGTACCATCAGAGCCGTGGCCGCAATCATTCGGAGACAAGGGGGCCACCCGGCAGCCACTGGGTCTAACTTCTTTGACAGGTAGGCAACCGGCCTCCGCCAGGGGCCTAAGTTCTGAGTTATTACCGCCTTGGTGACACCCTTACTCTCATCCACGTATAAGTGGAAGGGCTTGGTGACATCAGGTAGTCCCAGTGCAGGCGCAGAGAGTAGGGCGGTTTTGATCTGTTGGATAGCCAACTCGGCTTCGTCTGTCCAATTAAATGGCTGCTGCCCCCATGCTGCCTGATACAAGGGTTTAGCCAGTTCTGCGAACCCAGGTATCCATAGTCTATAAAATCCCGCTGACCCCAGGAATTCCCTCACTTGTTGGGTGGATTGTGGCCTGGGGATCTGCAGAACAGTTTGCTTCCGGGACATTACAACAGCTGCCTGACTTCCTGGAGCCTCTGGGTCTATGGGGGTGTACTGTCTAAAAGCTTCCATTAACCTTTTTAAGTAGGTAGCTGGGCTCTCTGTCTTTCCCTGCAGAACAGAGTATACTTTAGCCAAATTAGTGGGCTTGCGAGCAGCTGCCCAGAGACCCGCCATTAGAGTCTGGCGATAAAGGCGTAGCCGTCCCCTACCTTCTGCCGTGTTGTAGTCCCACGCCGGCCTGGTCGGAGGAAAAGTCGCATTTATGAGGTCGGGGTTGGCAGTCGGTTGACCGTCGTCCCCCGGGACCAGCTTTCTAGCTTCTACCTGTATTCTATCTCGCTCTTCCGTTGTGAACAAGATTCGGAGGAGCTGCTGACAATCATCCCAAATGGGCTGGTGGGTGAACATGACACTATCCAGTAAAGCCATTAAATCTTTGGGGTTGTCTGAAAACCAAGCACTCTGGGTCTTCCAGTTATACAGATCACTGGTAGAGAATGGCCAGTACTGGAGCCTGGGGATTCCCGTGTCATCTGGGGGTCCTATTTCCCGAAGGGGTAGAGCCACTGTGGAGTCAGGTGGCTGGGGGGGGCTAGCCCGCGAAGTGCGCCCTCGCATCCGCCCCACTGGCCCTTCAAAGTTACTTTTACTCTTAGCGGGTCCTTGTGTGCCAGCTGCCTCCCATCCGCCTGCTCTTTCTCCCGGCTCAGCCCGGGGGGCTGGGGCCTGGGGCCCGGGGGGGTACGGAGGGGGGTTCTGTGAACAGTGGGTCCCCACTGTCAGGTAGAACAGGATGGGGTTTCCCCGCACAGGTAGAACAGGATGGGGAGGGGCAGTTGGTTGCTTGGATTTTAGTGGTCGAGCAACCAGTGCCTTACAGGGTTCAGAGGCTAATTGGAAAGGGGACAGCCAAGGAGGCGGGTTCTCAACAAGGTCCTGCCATATGAGGATATATGGGATTTGATCTAAGTGGCCCGCATGCCCAGGTAGGAAAATCTTGGACTTTACCCTAGTGATGACAGCAAGTCGGAAGGTCCCTTCGGGTGGCCACCCCACATCAAAGGCAGGCCATTCGGAGCGACACAGAGTAATTAGCTTTCCTTTCCTGATTTCTATACCAAGATCATGGCCCCTTGCTCTAACTTCTTTGAAATTACTTGTAAGGAGAGATAGAGGAGTGCTCTGGGTATTACCCATCCTGTAATAATTTGTAGTCTCTTCCTGTAAAGGAATGTGGGTTAGAATCCCTGTAAAGGAAATCTGATCTGACTTATTAATGATATCTAGTCGCAGGCGCACTTTGGCAGACCTGGTCGGAGTTAGCTGCCTGGATCGTGATCGCGCTCGGGCAGCCCAGATCAGAGATAGCCGCTGCCCGCCAAACCGGGGCAGTTCAGATTGCAAGCGCGCACCGGAAGCCCGGGTCAGAGTTAGCTGCCTGGATCGCGATCGCGCTCGGGCAGCCCCAATCAGAGATAGCCGCTGCCCGCCAAACCGGGGCAGTTCAGATTGCAAGCGCACACCGGAAGTCCGGGTCAGAGTTAGCCGCCTGGATCGCGATCGCGCTCCGGCAGCTCGGATCGCAAGCGCGCACCGGAAGCCCGGGTCAGAGTTAGCCGCTCGGATCGCGATCGCGCTCCGGCAGCCCCGATCGCAAGCGCGCACCGGAAGCCCGGGTCAGAGTTAGCTGCTCGGATCGCGATCGCGCTCCGGCAGCCCAGATCGCAATCTAGATCAGACGAGAGCCAGGGGACGTCTCCCACTGGTCTCTGCTGGCTGTCCTATAGCGCGTCCGCCAGGACTGCACCAGCTCCAGTTTCAGACCTCGCGAGTCACAGATTCAGATTCAGAACAGACACAGACAGACAAACGGAGACGAGCCGGCTCACCTATCAGTAGATCGATCCTAGTAGATCCCTTGACCAGGGGTCTGGTGGGCTTGGGGAATCCCGGACGAGCCCCCAGATGTTATGCCCAGACCGTTTGTTCCCCAAAGAAGACCACCAGAGTCCAGAGTCAAAGCCAAGCGGCAAGGATCTTTACTACAAGTTCGCACTTGGTCCCTCCATTCCACAGCATACAGGAGGGCCTCGAACAATGCGAGTGCTTGCTTTTTATAGCCCGATGTAAACAGGATATGCAAAGTTACAGGGAACAAGGTAATTCTCTCGGTTACAGCATTACAATTGGTTAACATTATACATTTAGCATTCCTTATCGGAGATCTCCCAGGTGATGTTTTTCTGAAGTTTGAAAGAAATATGGAGGAATGTGTTTGTGCTGGACTCAGGAAGTTGGGAGATATATGGGGGATGTGCCTCATTCCTTTCACTCACTTGAGGTATTCTTCCCTTACCAGCTGAGTGTTCCTAGAGGAAGGTCGTAGACCAGTGAAACTTTGCCATGTTGCCTCTTAGTGTGCATGCTTGAGCCCACTCACCCAACTTCTGACATCTTATTAGGAAGCGGCTGATCACCAGCTGCAGGTGTTTTCTATCTATTGGCAGCCTGCCTTTAAGCCCTGGCACTGGCTGTGACCAATTATTATTTTAGAGAGACAGTTTAACAACCACCTGATGGTCACCTGACATGCCTGGAGGTGGGGGCCCTCTACTGCCTTGCTCATATCTGCCTAGCTAACTGCTCTAACAAGTGGATAAACTATGATATATAACAGAATACTACTCAGCAATAAGAAGGAATGAACCACTGATACATGCAACAACATGGATGAACCTCACAATAATTAAGCTAAGTTAAAGCAGTAAAAAATACCTGTTACTGTATAATTTTATTCACATAAAATTCTAGCAAATGCAAACTCCATATGCAGATCAGTAATTAGGAATGGGGGATTGGCAGGAAGGACTACAGCAGGGCATGATAAAACTTTTTGGGGTTGACAGAGATGTTCATTATCTTAATTGTGATGATGGCTTCATGGTATTGTATATGCACATGTCAAAACTTACCAAATTGTGCAGTTTATTGTATGCCAATTATACTTCAGTAAAGTGTAAAAAAAAATGAAGCAGAATAATTTAAATGTTTTAACACCATATATTGAAAATGTTATCTTTTAAGCATATAATTAAGGCTGGGCATGGTGGCTTATGCCTGTAATCCCAGCACTTTGGGAAGCTGAGGAGGGCGGATCACTTGAGACCAGGAGTTTGAGACCAGCCTGGGCAGCATGGTAAAACCCTGTCTCTACTAAAAATACAGAAATTGGCTGGGAATGGTGGTGTGCACATGTAATCAAGCTACTCAGGAGGCTGAGGCATGAGAATTGCTTGAGCCTGGGAGGCGGAGGTTGCCGTGAGTCAAGATTGAGCCACTACATTCCAGCCTGGGTGACAGAGCAAGACTCTGTCTCAAAAAAATATATCTATACATATATATGTATATATATGTAATCAATATAAAAATTACTAGTGAGGTTTAAAAACTATTTTTGTGCCATCTTTGAAATCTTATGTGCATTAAAAACATTTTTTAAAATAGAAATGGGATCTCACTATGTTGCCCAAGCTGATCTTGGCCTCAAGGGATCCTTCCACCTTGGCCTCCCCAAATGGGATTACAGGTGTGAGCCACCATGCCTGGTGCTATGTGCATTTTACACTAACAGCACAGCTCACTTCAGACTCACATTTCAAGTGATCAATAGCCACATGTGAGAAGCGGCTACTGTGTTGGACAGCAGAGATCTAGACCCTCTAGTGAAAGCCCGGATCAGAATTGTTTCCTCCTCAGGACTGGGCAAACCCTGAGCAAGTAACTCCTCACATTTACATCTGAAGTGGTTTTGAGCTGCCTCAAAAGCCCTTTTCTGTGGGCCTGAAAAGCTTGGGCACTCAGGGGCTGCAGGTCAGAGGCTGGCTCTGGAAAATTAGATTGTAAACCTAGAACTCTGTGTAAGCTCCCACCTCCTGTTCCACCCACCCTTTCTTCTTCCTCATTTAAACTTGAACAATAACATTCTCTTTGCATATTTGCTTTCTGAGAACAGCTGTTTATGTCAGGAAGCAGACTGCACTTCACTGACTGCATGCAGGAAGTTGGTGCTGCTCTGAGCTAAGGTGAGCGCCTGCTGGGTGGGCATCAGCCTCTGAGAGATGGAGTGAGTCTGGGGGCTGCCTTTGGACTTTGGACCTGGGGGAGTCCTATTACTGAGTGGCCTTGGACTCCACACAGACCTTCTCCAAGTCTAGGATCTGCTTTCCTATTTCTTCAGCTTCTGTCAAGAGGTCAGGAGGAGTGGGGGGAAGCAGGGAATGCTGATGGCAGTGAGATAGGAGTTCACAAGATACAGGTCATAAAGACCCCACAGATAAAACAGGATGCGGTCAAGAAGCTGGTCAAAATCTATCAAAACCCAGAAGACCACAACAGCCATTTCTGGTTGTCCTCACTGCTCATTACACACTAATTATAATAAATTAGCATACTAAAGGAAACTCCCACTAGCGACATGACAGTTTACAAAAGCCATGGCAACCGTCTGGAAGTTACCATATATGGTCCGAAAGGGAGTGGAACCTTCAGTTGTGGAAATTCCCCACCCCTTTCCCAGAAAGCTCATGAATAATTCACTCTTTTTTAGCGTGTGATCAAGAAATCACCATCAAAATAGCCACCCAGCAGCCTTTGGGTTGCTCTGCCTATGGACTAGCCTTTCATTCCTTTACTTTATAAACCTGCTTTCACTTTGCTCTCTTGGCTCCCTCTACCTATTTGGAGCCAAGAACCCACGTGACTTCCTGGGCTGAACCCCAGTTTTGGGGTTCACCCTGTGACATCTTGATAAGCAGTGCCTTTACCAGCCCTGTGGTTGCTGGGTCCCCTTAAGGGTTATCTGGCAAGGGCTATGTTAAGGACAGTGAGAGAGCTATTTATCGTTCTGTCACTTAACCAGCTCAGGGTCCCTAAGTTTCCCTTCTTCTCAGGGCCTCAGTTTCTCCCTCCATAGAATGGAGGAATTGGAATAGATACCTCAAGGGTAACTTACAGCCTTACCAGATGCGTGCCATCACGCCTGGCTAATTTTTGTATTTTTAGTATCACCTGACCTCAGGTGATTTGCCTGCCTGAGTCTCCCAAAGTGCCGGGGTTAGAAGCATGAGCCACTTCGCCCGGCCTAAAAGTTTCAAACACACATAAAAGTGGAGAGCATAGTATAACGACTCCCCATATTCCCATCACCCATCTTCAGCAATTAACGTACTGCCATTCTTGTTTCACCTGTTTCCCCCAGCTTCTACTTTGTTTTGTTGGCAGTTCTAGTGTTTTTAAAGCAAATTTCTGGTGTCACATCATTCCTCCCATAAATACCTGAGTAGGTATCTAACAGATAAGGACTTTTGACAAAACATGGTATACCATTAACACAACCAACACGGTTAACAGTAATTGTTAAAATATCATGTAATAAAAAAAGAAATATGTAATAATGTTTTCAGTTTTTTTTTTTTTTTTTTTTTTTTTTGAGATGGAATCTCACTTTGTTGCCCGGCTGGAGTGCAATGGTGCCATCTTGGCTCACTGCAACCTCTGCCTCCTGGGTTCAAGCAATTCTCCTGCCTCAGCTTCCCAAGTAGCTGGGATTACAGGTGCACACCCCCACGCCCGGCTAATTTTTGTATTTTTAGTAGAGACGAGGTTTCACCTTGTTGGTCAGGCTGGTCTCAAACTCCTGACTTCAGGTGATCCACCCACCTCGGCCTCCCAAAGTGTTGGGATTACAGGCGTGAGCCACTATGCCCGGCCAATGTTTTCAATTTTTCTGATTGCCTTCAAAATATCTTTTACCACTGGTTTGTTCAAAATGGTAAAAGAATGTTTGGGGCCTTAAAAAGTATTAAAAATACTTTAGGCTGGGTGCAGTAGCTCATGTAGTAATCCCAGAACTTTGGGAGGCTGAGGAGGAAGGATCACTTGAGTCTAGGAGTTAGAGACCAGCCTGGGCAATATGGCAGAACCCCGTCTCTACTAAAAATACAAAAATTAGCTGGGCCTGGTGGTGCACACCTATAGTCCCAGCTACTCAGGAGACTGAGACAGGAGGATCACTTGAGTCCAAGAGGTGGAGGTTGTAGTGAGCTGAGATTGCACCACTGCACTCCAGCCTGGGTGAAAGAGTGAGACCTTATGTAAAAAAAAAAAAAACACAAAAAACAAAATTTTTTAAGAGTATCATCATATGATATGTAGTGAATTAAATGCTTGTTTTTCCTTTGTACACTGAAGACAGATGGGGGCCCAGGACTTTTGCATGACTCTTGGACATCTCTGTTCCAACCTACCATCAGGAGAGTGGTATTCATTACTTTCCTAATAACTTCCTGTTTTTGCTCTAATCTTTCTTTGTCCTGGCTCATCTTTTTGAGTTTTTACAAGCCACATCCCTTCATGGCAGCTCTTGAATCAGTCAGGCATGAACTGAAACCCTTCTGTTACTTGGTAGCTCTGTGACCTCAGGCAAATTACCTCTCAGAGCCTCAATTATTGTAAAGTTTGGCAAGATCTACTGTAAATGTGGTGAGATCTTGACTTACTGCAACCTCCGCCTCTTGGGTTCAAGAGATCCTCCTGCCTCACCACCATGCCTGCCTAATTTTTGTATTTTTCGTAGAGATTTTTGTATTTTTTGTTGTTCTGGCTGGTCTCGAACTCCTGGGCTCAAGCAGTCTGCCCACCTCATCCTCCCAAAGTGCTGGGATTACAGGCATGAGCCACCACACCCAGCCCAACATGATATTTTAATCTATGTATACATTGTGAAATGATTAACACAATCAAGCTAGTTAACATATCCATCACCTCACATACTTTTTTTTGGCCATCTTAGTATGTGTTTTTCCTGATGTATTTCTATTTACAAATACAAGTATGCCCTATAGAAATGTATGATTTAGTGGGGGAGTGTACATGTTTAAATATAAACATAAACATTGTGCATATTGCTAAAACAATTCACTTTTTTCACTTAATACATCTTGGAAATTTTTCCATGTCAGCGCTCAGTGAACAACCTGGTCTTTCTAACTGCTGCATAATATTCCTTATTACGACTGTTCCATAACTTATTAAGCCATGCCTTTACTAGAGGACATTCAGGTTGTTTTCAGTTTTATGCCTTCACAAACAGTTTTATAGTTAGCATTTTTGTACGTGCTTTTTCAGGCACACGTGCAAAGTATTTCTCAAGGTTAGACATTAGAAGTAGAATGTACGATCAAAGAGCATGCACATTTTAAAATTTAATGTAACCTAATTGTCCTAACTTCCAGTGTTGGATGTTTTTAGTCTTTTTAATTATCGCTACTTTTTTCTTTTTTCAAAAGACAGAGTCGACCGGGCACTGTGGCTCATGCCTATAATCCCAACACTTTGGGAGGCCAAGGCGGGCGGATCACGAGGTCAGGAGGTTGAGACCATCCTGGCTAACATGGTGAAACCTGTCTCTACTACAAATACAAAAAATTAGCTGGGTGTGGTAGTGCACACCTGGAGTCCCAGCTACTCAGGAGGCTGAGGCAGGAGAATTGCTTGAACTCGGAAGGCGGAGGTTGCAGTGAGCTGAGATGGCACCACTGTACTCCAGCCTGAGAGAAACTCCGTCTCAAAAAAAACCCAGAGTCTTGCTTTGTCACCCACCCAGGCTGGGTGCTGTGGTGCAATCATAGCTCTCTGTAACCTTGAAACTCTTAGGCTCAGGCAATCCTCCTATCTCAACCTCCTGAGTAGCTGGGACTACAGCTGTGTGTTATTACTACTAGCTAATTAAAAAAAATTTTTTTTTTGTAGAGACAGGATCTCTCTCTGTTTCCCAAGCTGGTCACAAACTCCTGGGCTCAAGTGATCTGCCTGCCTCAGCCTTCCAAAATGCTGCGATTACAGGTGTGAGTCACTGGCCCGGACTAATGGTTGCTAATCTGATGAGAAAACAATGATATTTTAGTATTTAAGTGTATTTATCTGTTTACAGTGAGATTTGACATATTTTCCTTTGCTGTTGGCCATTTGTATTTCTGCTACTGTGAATTGTCTCTTTATATCCTTTGCCTCCCACCCCTTTTTCTTTTTTTCTCTTTTTTCTTTTCTTTTTTTTTTTTTTTGAGACAGTCTTGCTCTGTCACACCTAGGCTGGAGTGCAGTGGCGTGATCTCAGCTCACTGCAACCTCTGCCTCCTGGCTTCAAGCGATTCTCCTGCCTCAGCTTCCTGAGTAGCTGGGATTACAGGCGCCTGATATCACACCTGGCTAATTTTTTTGAATTTCTAGTCGAGACAGGGTTTCACCATGTTGGTCAGGCTGGTCTCGAACTCCTGACCTCAGGTGATCCGCCCATCTCGGCTTTCCAAAGTGCTGGGATTACAGGCGTGAGCCACTGCGCCCAGGCCTCACTTCCACCCCCTCCTTTTCTTCTTTTTTCTTATTGAATTGTAGGGATTGTTGGTATACTGAATATTAGTTCTTTGCTTATGATACTTGCTTCAGATATTTTAATATGTCACTTGTCTTTTTAACTTTCCCTGTATCTTTTATTGTTCTGAATTGTGGGTTGCTATGTTGCCTGGGTTTTTAATCCTTTTGTCTTCCTGGCTTCTATGTTTTTGTACCTTTCTTAAGAAGTCCGTCCTTATCCCATGGTTATAAACATGTGGAAACCATTTTTAGGTTGCAGTGAGTTGGGACTGTCCCCAGGGGCCAGAATCTGGTTGGCTTTTGGGACTTAGGAGAGAAGCTCAAGTGGATTGGGTTTGCTCTGGGGGTCTAGAACTCCACATTTTCCTCATCAGAAAGAGCAATGCACAGAAGCCATGGCTGCATGGATGGTCACCACGACCAGAAGCAAGTCTAGACAGAGTGCTTTAAGCTATTGCTGTTGTCCTCCACCCTAGAAGGGTGCAAAAAAAATGTGAGGCCACCCTGAAGGCCCAGTTTCTGGAGAGTTCCATCCTTTCCCTGCAAATTCCTTGACATAGCAGTCCCAGAGCAATGTAGATAAGTATAACAGGAGTAGTTTTGAGCAGGTGCTCTGTCCTCAAAGGCAGCTGCCATGTAGTGGAAAAAACAGTCACAGTCCCAGTGTGGTGGGTCATGCCTATAATCACAGCACTTTGGGAGGCCAAGGCAGGAGGACTATTCAAGCCCAGTAGTTCAAGACCAGCCTGGGCAACAAGGGAAGATCTCGCCTCTACAAAAAATAAAAAAATTAGCATGGAAGAACACTTAAGCCCAGGAGGTCAAGACTGCAATGAGCCATGATGGCTCCACTGTACTCCAAGTCTGGGAAACAGAGGGAGACCCTGTGTCCAAAACAAACAAACAAACAAACAAACAAAAAACCAAAAAAACCATCACAGAGAGGTGTGGTTCTGAAGCCAAACACAAAAGCATTTATCATCACAAGGTTTCACTGAAGTATCTGCATTTGTAATGCACCATGCTAGGCAGGGTGTAGAAAGAGTGATTCTGGGGGAATGTCTCTTCTTTTAGAAATGGCCCCATCCACAGAGGTGTTGTAGAACAGTAGAACGGAATCAGACATCTGTGATTGAGTTCTAGCTCTGTCCTTTAGCAGCTATGAAACTGTGGGCCAATCAGTGAGCTTTTCAAGACCTCAATCTCCTCTGTGCAAAATGGGAATTACCCCAGCTTGTGTGGGGTATTATGAAGATGGATGACATGATGAATGGCAAAGTGGGTTTTATGTGCCCTAAGAAGTATAATATGGACTTAGTGTTTGGGGACACATGAAGAAGAGGATATGGTCTCTGTCCTCAAAAAGCTTGTGATGTATACACGTAGAAACATAAAACAGGACAAGACAGGAAATGATCAAGTTGTCAAATTGTATGGTAGTGGAAGCTGGAGAAGATCCAGTGTTTAGGACCAGAGTAAAATCCTATCTGTGGCTGTGCTCTTATGAAAGCTGCCAAAAGTGTAAAATGAAATGAAATCATCCAAAGGTGATCATCTTGTCAGCCTGAGTCTTTTTGTCTTGTCTTGTTCTGAAGGACAGTGGAACACCTCTTGGGGCAGGTTTTGTCCTGGGCTCCTGGCTCTAAGGTCACCTCTTTCTTTTTTTTTTTGAGACAGAGTCTCGCGCTGTGTCACCCAGGCTGGAGTGCAGTGGCGCGATCTCGGCTCACTGCAAGCTCCACCTCCCAGGTTCACGCCATTCTCCTGCCTCAGCCTCCGAGTAGCTGGGACTACAGGCGCCCGCCACCACGCCCGGCTAGTGTTTTTTTGTATTTTTAGTAGAGACGGGGTTTCACCATGTTAGCCAGGATGGTCTCGATCTCCTGACCTCGTGATCCACCCGCCTTGGCCTCCCAAAGTGCTGGGATTACAGGCTTGAGCCACCGCACCCGGCTCTTTTTTTTAATTAAAAATTATTTTTAAACTTTTATTTTAGATTTAGGGGTACGTGTGACGGTTTGTTACATAGTTAAACACGAGTCACAGAGGTTTGTTATACATAATATTTCATCACCCGGTATTAATCCCAGTACCCAATAGTTATCTTTTCTGCTCCTCTTTCTGCCCCTACTCTCCTGCTCAAGTAGACCCCAGTGTCTGTTGTTTCCTTCATGTTCATAAGTTATTATTATTTAGCTGCCACTTATAAGTGAGAGCATGCAGTATTTGGTTTTCTGTTCCTGCATTAATTTGCCTCCAGCTGCATCCATGTTGCTCCAAAGAACATGATTTCATTCTTTTTTATGGCTGCACAGTATTCCATGGTATATATGTACCACATTTTCTTTATCTAGTCTGTCATTGATGGGCATTTAAGTTGATTACATGTCTTTGCTATTGTGAACAGTGCTGCAATGAACATTCACATTAATGTTTCTTTATGATAGAATCATTTAGATTCCGGCCGGGCGCGGTGGCTCAAGCCTGTAATCCCAGCACTTTGGGAGGCCGAGACGGGTGGATCACGAGGTCAGGAGATCGAGACCATCCTGGCTAACACGGTGAAACCCCATCTTTACTAAAAAATACAACTAGCCGGGCGAGGTGGCAGGCGCCTGTAGTCCCAGCTACTCGGGAGGCTGAGGCAGGAGAATGGCGTAAACCTGGGAGGTGGAGCTTGCAGTGAGCTGAGATCCGGCCACTGCACCCCAGCCTGGGTGACAGAGCGAGACTCCGTCTCAAAAAAAAAAAAAAAAAAAAAGAATCATTTAGATTCCTCTGGGTATATACACAGTAATGGGATTGCTGGGTCAAATGGTAGTTCTGCTTTTAGCTCTTTGAGCAATTGCCACACTGCTTTCCACAATGGTTGGACCAATTTATACTCTCACCAACAGTGTATAAGTGTTCGCTTTTCAGGCTGGGCATGGTGGCTCACACCTGTAATCCCAGCACTTTGGGAGGCCGAGGCGAGTGGATCACGAGGTCAGGAGATTGAGACCATCCTAGCTAACATGGTGAAACTTCGTCTCTACTAAAAATACAAAAAATTAGCCAGGCGTGGTGGTGGGCGCCTGTAGTCCCAGCTACTCGGGAGGCTGAGGCAGGAGAATGGCGCGAACCCGGGAGGTGGAGCTTGCAGTGAGCCGAGATCGCGCCACTGCACTCCAGTCTGGGAGACACAGCAAGCCTCTGTCACAAAAGAAAAAAAAAAAAAAAAAGTGTTCGCTTTTCTCCACAACCTCACCAGTATCTGTTAGTTTTTGACTTTTTAGTAATAGCCATTCTGACTGGTGTGAGATGTGAGATGGCATCTCATTGTGGTTTTGATTTGCATTTTTTTAATGATCAGTGATATTGAGCTTCTTTTTCATATGCTTGTTGCCTGCATATATGTCTTCTTTTTTTTTTTTTTTTTTTGAGACAGAGTTTTGCTCTTGTTGCCCAGACTGGAGTGCAATGGTGCCATCTCGGCTCACCATAACCTCTGCCTCCCAGGTTCAAGCGATTCTCGTGCCTCAGCCTGTTGAGTAGCTGAGATTACAGGCATGCACCACCACACCTGACTAATTTTGTATTTTCAGTAGAGACGGGGTTTATCCATGTTGGTCAGGCTGGTCTCAAACTCTTGACCTCAGGTCTCAGGTGATCTGCCTGTCTTGGCCTCCCAAAGTGCTGGGATTACAGGTGTGAGCCACCACGCCTGGCCTTTTTAGAGACGGAGTCTCCCTCTGTCGCCCAGGCTGGAGTGCAGTGGCGCCATCTTGGCTCACTGCAAGCTCCGCCTCCTGGGTTCATGCCGTTCTCCTGCCTCGGCCTCCCCAGAAGCTGGGACTACAGGTGTGCCATGTGCCGGCTAACTTTTTGTATTTTTAGTAGAGACGGAGTTTCACCGTGTTAGCCAGGATGATCTCAATCTGCTGACCTCGTGATCCACCCACCTCGGCCTCCCAAAGTGCTGGGATTACAGGCGTGAGCCACTGTGTCCAGCTTTTTAAAAATTTTTGAGACAGTCTTGCTCTGTCACGCAAGCTAGAGTGCATTGGTGAGATCTTGGCTCACTGCAACCTCCGCCTCCTGAGTTCAAATGTTTCTCCCACCTCGGTCTTGCGAGTAGCTGGAATTATAGGCACGTGCCACCATGCCTGCCTAGTTTTTGTATTTTTAGTAGAGACAAGGTTTTACCACTTTGGCTAGGCTGGTCTCGAACTCATGACCTCAAGTCATCCACCTGCCTTGGCCTCCCAAAGTGTTGGGATTATGGGTGTGAGCCACTACACCTGGCCGTATGTCTTCTTTTGAGAAGTATCTGTTCATGTCCTTTGCCCACTTTTTAATGGAGTTGTTTTTCTCTTGTAAAGCTGTTCAAGTTCCTCGCATTTTACTTTTAAGGCTTTAATTCATCTTGAGTTGACTTTTTTCTTTTGTTTTGTACAGCAGTTTGCATTATTGAATTGATTTTTGTGTATGGTATAAGGAAGGGGTCCATTTTCAGTCTTCTGCTTATGTCTAGCCAGTTATCCCAGCATCATTTATTGAATAGGGAGTCTTTTCCCCATTTTCCCCATTTTCTCAGTTTTGGTGAAGATCAGATGCTCATAGATATGTGGCCTTATTTCTGGGCTCTCCATTCTGTTCCACTGGTCTATGTGCCTGTTTTTGTACCAGTACCATGCTGTTTTGGTTTCTGTAGCCTTGTAGCATAATTTGAACTTGGGTAATGTGATACCTCCAGCTTTGTTCTTTTTGCTTAGGATTGCCTTGGCTATTCAGGCTCTTTTTTGGTTCCATATAAATTTTAAAATAGTTTTTTTCTAGTTCTGTGAAGATTGTTGGTAGTTTGGTAGGAATAGCATTGAATCTGTAAATTGCTTCGGGCAGTATAGCCATTTTAATGATACTGATTCTTCCTATCCATGAGCATGGGATGTGTTTTCCATTTGTTTGTGTCTTCTGTGATTTCCTTGAGCAGTGTTTTGTAATTCTCATTCTAGAGATCTTTCACCTCCCTGGTTAGCTGTATTCCTAGCGATTTTATTCTTTTTGTGGCAATTGTGAATGGGATTCTCTTTCTGATTTGGCACTTGGTTTGAAGCCTGCCTCTTTGTTTTCCTTTGATTTAGCCTTACATGCCTGCAAGTCTTTTATCTGCCAGAGACTTTGCCTCCTTGGTTAAATGACTCTGTGAGAGCTTCTAGGTATCAAACCAGGAGCCATCAAACTGGATCTAGATGGAAAGGCTGAGAAACTGGCTATTGGAGCCTCAATACACCCTATGCTGTGCCCCCTCCTCAGGAATTCAGTCTTGTTCCATGGTGTGTCCCCAAAAGAATGAAGAAGTTGGCCGGGCGCGGTGGCTCAAGCCTGTAATCCCAGCACTTTGGGAGGCCGAGGCGGGTGGATCACGAGGTCAGGAGATCGAGACTATCCTGGCTAACATGGTGAAACCCCATCTCTACTAAAAATACAAAAAACTAGCCGGGCGTGGTGGCGGGCGCCTGTAGTCTCAGCTACTTGAGAGGCTGAGGCGGGAGAATGGCGTGAACCCGGGAGGCGGAGCTTGCAGTGAGCTGAGATCACGCCACTGCACTCCAGCCTGGGAGACACAGCGAGACTCCGTCTCAAAAAAAAAAAAAAAAAAAAAAAAGAATGAAGAAGTTCATCAGAGAAGGATACTGACAAAAGAGAGGGGGTTAGGGTGATTCTCTCAGCTCAAACTTGCTGCAGCATCTATGTGTGGGGCTGGCAGTTGCACTGTGGTCTCTGGAGAAGAGTCCTGTGACTGGCTTCTGCATTATTTTGCCTTTGCTCAGCTGTGGGCCAGTACAATAAAGATACAAAGTTCCTAGTCCATCCCTGAATGGGCCATTTTACTTCCCAAGACCAGCTGCCTTACAGAGAGATGCTGGACTTCATTACAAAGGGAGGTGGTGACTGAATAGTCCTGGTTAGGGATAGCTACACCATTTGCAAGGCCCAGTGCAAAATGAAAATGCAGAGTCCTTATTCAAAAATTAGGAAAGAAAAGTGCTATTAAAGGTGCTTTATATAAACTTTTTCCTTCAAAAAGATCTTGTTACTTATAAACGTAATGGGCATAATAGTGTTACACGAGTAACAATATAAACTTAAAAATGCAAAAAGCCACTTTTGGTGTCATATGGTATTATATTATATAATAAGTGATAATTACCAATGTGATATCTTGATCATAAGATTTTTCTGGCTTACTTTTTTGCAAATTCATTTATGAGGTCATCAAAAGTTTTACTTTTAGCAACTTCATTTTCAATTGATATAATTGAAAGTGATAGTCATTTTTGGCAAATACAAGATCTCAAATAATTTTTGACAGTTTTTAATTTTGCGAATAATCTTTCTGCTGATGTAATTGTTATTGGAGCTCTTAAGCGTATTTTATAGGCTGGGACAGCATTGGGGTAAATTTCTGATAAATTATTTTAAAATATAAATTTTAGTACATTTAGAGTTGATGATAGCCTTGAAGTAAGTCTGAATTTAATTTCAAATATAAATTTATGAGTGACATTTTAATGTTTCCTTTGGCATTTTTTGCAACTTGCTGAGGTCATACAAGAATCAAAAGTGGTTTCATGATTTTTTTTTTTTTTTTTTGAGACGGAGTCTTGCTCTGTGCCCCAGGCTGGAGTGCAGTGGCGCGATCTCGGCTCACTGCAAGCTCCCCCCCCCCCCCCCCCCGGGTTCACGCCATTCTCCTGCCTCAGCCTCCCAAGTAGCTGGGACTACAGGCGCCCACCACCTCGCCCGGCTAATTTTCTTGTATTTTTAGTAGAGACGGGGTTTCACCGTGTTAGCCAGGATGGTCTCGATCTCCTGACCTCGTGATCCGCCCGTCTCGGCCTCCCAAAGTGCTGGGATTACAGGCTTGAGCCACCGCGCCCGGCCCATGATTTGTATATAGTTTAAAATGCCTATTTATGCATTCTATTGCTTTATCTTTCATTATATAAATTAATTTTAGGCCGGGTGCGGTGGCTCAAGCCTGTAATCCCAGCACTTTGGGAGGCCGAGACGGACGGATCACAAGGTCAGGAGATCGAGACCAGCCTGGCTAATATGGTGAAACCCCGTCTCTACTAAAAAATACAAAAAACTAGCCGGGTGAGGTGGCGGGCGCCTGTAGTCCCAGCTACTCGGGAGGCTGAGGCAGGAGAATGGCGTAGACCCGGGAGGCGGAGCTTGCAGTGAGCTGAGATGCGGCCACTGCACTCCAGCCTGGGCGACAGAGCGACACTCCGTCTCAAAAAAATAAAAATAAAAATAAAAAAAAAAATTAATTTTAGATTTTCTTTCTTGTTAATAATTGGCTTATTCCTTATAAAATAATGCTCTTTCTGCTGATGCAATGGTCTCTACATTTAATTTCTATTTCTAAGTCTGTGGATATTGGATTTGCAGTGCTGTAATAATTTTAAAACTAGAGATTCCAAGCTCATTGGATAATTCTAATAACTCTGATTGATAAACTTTATTGCAATGTCTATGTGTACATTTGTATTTTGTAGTATTAACTAATTTAACAACAAGGTTTACTGCTTGAGCACTGGCAGTTCCTGTCCCAGTGCTCTGGCTGGAGAGTTATTATTTGTGCAGATGGTGCAGGGACAGGCTCTGGGGATGGGTGTGTGTGCAGGTCTCCCACCTCTGTCCTCGTGCTCCCTCGTGGAGTTTCTACCTCTTCTGGGGCTGTGGCCACTACTGCCACCTAAGCTTTTGCTGCCCCCACCACCACTGTCACTGATCTGGGCTCAGCTCTGTTTCTGGGTGCTGCCCAGCACACTGCCTGCTCGTGCCCATAGGACTGACCCATCTGTGTGTGGACTGCTGCCAGCTTATCTTCCCTACTGACATGCCTGCTCCATCCTCTCATCAGACGTCACTTACAAAACACAAATTCAAAGATAAAATTATTATGAATTTCAGACAATAGCCACAGAACGTTAAACCAACTATGGGGTTCTTTTGGAGCCTTGGGCTTGTGCAAATGACTACACAGGTTGCAGGCCCATGGAGCCAGCTCTGATCAGGGCCATGTGTGCAAACCTTGGTGGGGAAGTAATGACTTCTTGGTGCTATAAGCCAGAAAGCACTCTAAGTCAGGGAACCTGTGAAACTCAGGAACATGTTCTAAAAAATGGAAACCCAAGGCCGGGTGCAGTGGCTCATGCCTATAATCCCAGCACTTTGGGAGGCTGAGGCAGGTGGATTGCTTGAGTCCAGGAGTTTGAGACCAGCCTGGGCAACATGGCAAAATCCTCTCTCTATAAAAAATACAAAAATTGTCCTGAGGGGCCCCTGCTTGTGGGGCTGAGGTGGGAGGATCGCTTGAGTCCAGAAGGTTGAGGCTACAGTGAGCCAAGATTGCACCACTGCACTCCAGCCTGGGCAACAAAGTGAGACCCTGTCTCAAAGAAAAAAAGAAAAGAAAATACAGATAAGTAAAAATAAGAAATCCCACCTGGCAGAAATACCGCTAAAATTTTGTTATGTGCTCTAGCAATCTTTTTGTATTTCTGTATGTTTTCAGAAAAAAAGTTCAATATAGAAAAGTACAGTGAATAACATGACATGACAAGCACTCATGTTCTCAGTATCCTGGATGAGTAAATATTTATATTTTGGTATATTTATTTCAGGTTATTTTATATAAAAGAAAACATTACTGATAAAGTTTAAGTCCCATTGGTACCTCACACAAATCCCATTTTCCTTCCTCCTTCCCTGGTAATTGTCATCATCAGAGGAAGAGTAAGAATAATGGTCGATGACAATAGCATGATAATAATAATGACCTCAGTGGATAAAAGGATCTGTCATGCTTCCCAGAAAATTCTGTATACTTTGATAGATGCTCTCTGATTATAATTATCTTTTCTCAGAGCCTTCTGTTGAAAAGACTGGTAATAAATAGAACATGAATCAAATAGGTAGATATTAGCTAAAAATTTAATTAGCCGAAGAAGGAGGTATAGTGGTGATGGTCTTGGGCTGACGTCTCCTGAGACCCTAATCACAAACTTCACAGTATCTCTTAGGGATAGTTTTCTTACCAGGGCAATTCCTTGTCGTCAGTTAGATTTTTTCGGATGTTGTGCTCTTGGCTCCCTGAGCTGCTTCTATCATAATACTGAACACATGATTACCAGTTTAATTGCAGGTAATTTTTACCAGACTGTGAGCTCCATGAGAGCAGGGATCAGGACTGACTGTCTCATTCATTGGTCTATTTCCAGTCCCATGTATGGTGTCTGTCAGACACGGCACAATAAGTATTTGGTGAATGACTGGAAAACAGTCTCAGGACATAGAGCTGTTGCTATTGTGTGGGATTCAAGGCTGATTCTGGGTTCTGGGGTTTAGTCTGGGGAAGGCATTGGATGCTGAACGTTTTTACTGGGGGTGTTTGGTTCTGTGGCCCCATGGGAATTTTCCCAGCTGTCCTAGTGGCCACCAGAGTTTCCTTATTGGTCAAGTCAACCCTGAAAGGAGAACCTGGGGACCCCTGCGGTTGAATGCCATGTCTGGAGCAGCTGCTGCCTGCAGCTATGTGTGTGTGAGCTGGAGACCCGAGCTTTTCTTAATCTCTGAGCCAGGCTGCTGACAATAAACAAGCTTTCCGCCCAGCAGCTGCTGGTGGTTGCCTCCCACACGGCCCACCCTAGCCCTGCCTGGAGATGGCATGACTCCTTCCCGGTTGCTCTAATAATAACAACATTATATTCTCAGTCAGAGCTTGAGGGCTTCACTCAGAGACATTTTTTCACTTGCTTGAGAATGGGAGTCAGAGAAAGCATAGACACATAGAAAACTCATTTGGACATTTATTGAAACCACCTCCAAGTTCATTTGGTCAGGTTCAAGTTTTTAAATACCCCTGCTTGTCTTCTGGCTGCTGAGCAGTGGAAAGGGGACAAGCTGAGTGGAGGGACAGTGAGAGGTCTGGGGGGCCAGCTCCAGCCTGGAGGAAGGGCCCCTTGTAAAGCCTGGGCTGGAGGGAGGTTGGCAGGGCAGGGCCCAAGGCTGGGCTCCAGTTTCCCTGAGCCTGCCAGGGTGCCCAGCCGGGAGTTTCTTTCTGTTTGTGCCCACCCTGGTGAGCTGAAGATAAGGGGAAACCTGCTGGGAAAAGTGGCTTCGGAGAGCTGAAGTGAGAGGGACCGGAAGTGTTGCTTTCCTTCTAAGAACCTTTGCTTCCTTCGGCCTCGGCCTCTGCCTGGGTTGGCACAGGGTTGCTTTCTTCAGAGATGCAGCTGTGCTGTTCAGCCCCTCCTTAGGTTCTGCCAAGGCAAGGCCTGGGTGTCCAGAGTGGGCATGGGAATCATTCATCCACCCCACCTCTCAGTGCCATGGGCCAGTCTGGGCCTCACAGCCCACAGTGAGGCATGGGTTTGCATTTTACAGTCACTTGCAATGACTGTGCTTTTTTCCAGTTCACGAGAGCAAATGTAGAGGTGTTCTGGGAATCCCGTCTTCACCCTCCTGCATCTGAGGCTGGTGAGCAGCTGAGAGAAGGAGAAATGAGAAGCCAGCTGGTCAATGGCCTGACTCCTCCGCCCCTGCTTAATAATGGGTTGGCCATACAGCTAATCCCATTTTCTCAACAGCCCTATGACATGAGGGAGGAGGAGGTAGTTGTGGAAACCACATGCCCTAGATCCTAGTGGTGCTCCAGCAGCCTGGGAGCAAGGTTGCCCTGGGACATCCCTGGGGAACTATTGACTTCTCTCCCTGATCTTTTGCTTTTTTGACCCCTGTAATACTTTCATCATTTTTACTATGGCTAAGCGAGATTCCAAGTTGGGCTGGTCACTCTGCCCAGAGAATACAGGTTCTGTGCAATAAAATGCTCTATAAATCCAAGGCATTATGAAATTTACTTCTACTATAAGGCTTTTATACTCGCATCCAATAAGTCTGTGTCCCCTAGCTAAGGGATGAAGCCAGCCAGCTATCACATGAGCTCACTGTTCTTGAATAGACTCAAGGCTTTGTTCAAAGCTTTTCAGATGGATTCATTTAAAACTGCAGCTTCCCTGACACTTTAAAAAATTCACCCTATCCATCAGCCTGGTACTGTTGAGTATATTACCATTACACGTAGAGGCATAGACTGTAACTCCCAGTGTAGAGAACAAAACTTTACATTGAGTAATTGCAGGAAACTTGACTGCAATTCACTAAGAATGTGTTTTGATGAATAAGGGAAAAAAATTTTCAAAAAATAGGTCAGGGCGCTTTTAGGGAGCCCAAAAAACCTGCAAGGATTCTCTGCAGGTATAATGATTGGGCAGTCCATCCAGCCTCCCACCTCTGTCTCCTTCCCTTGTATTTCTTTTCCAGGCTGCTGTCTGTGACAGCTCAGGAAGGGGCCCCAGGCAGCTCTCCTCTGAATTCTTCCCCTTGACATCTCTCTGCCTTCTTCGCACTGCAAATCAGCCTCACTAGCACCTCAGCTTCTAATTTTAGCTGCTGTTTTGCATTCTGTGTAGCATACAAGGAAATGTAATGCGGAATTTAGACAGGAGAAAAGGCAGGCTGCTTGCTTCCTGACAAATTGTCAGGGACCCATATCTGATGGTTGAATTCTGATAGCAATCAGAACAACAGGGAACAGAATGGTTGTGTCCTCATCTGCATTAGAGATCAGTCTCTTTTTCAGAGTTCCATGAGCTAGAACCTTTCTGTCCTTTTCCCTCTGCACTGATGGCTGGTTGCATGGTTTCGGAAACCACTAGATTTAACTCCTGGTTTGGGGAAGATTCAACTTGACACTGAGAGGGAGTTTGTGCGTGTGTGTGTGTTTGGGTGGCAGGGAGGATTGCTTTACAAAAGAATCCTGAACTAAATTCAATAGTCTGTCCACTAGAAGCAGAGGACCATAGTGTATACGCTTTATCATGTGAAACTTCTTCCTGGGTGTCTTTTTTTTTTTTTTTTTTTGAGACAGGGTCTTGCTCCATTGCCCAGGGTGTAGTGAAATGGTGTGAACACAGCTCACTGCAGCCTTGACCTCCTGAGCTCAAGCAATGCTCCCAACTCAGCCTCTTAAGTAGCTGGAATTACAGGTGCACACCACTTCTCCTGGCTAATTTTTAGAATATTTGTAGAGGCTAAGTCCCAGTATGTTGCTCAGGCTGTTCTTGAACTCCTGGGCTCAAGCAGTCCTTCACCTTGACCTCCCAAAGTGCTGGGATTACAGGCATGAGCCACCATGCCCAGCCCTGGGTGTCTTTTAAAAGACAGGGCAAAATTTTGAGAGTAGACTAGATCGGTGCTACCCAAAGTGTGGCAGCATCAGCAACAATTAGAAGCTTGTTAGAAATTCAGTCTTCTCAGGGGTGGGGTTGCTACACATTTCATTAGTGAGACAAAACAAAAAATTCCAAACAAACCAACCTTTGTTATTATGAAATATAACACACAGAAAACTGCATAGATGCATTATATAAAGGGAATCTTATAAAACCAAATGAATTATAATAAAAGGAACCCTGTGTCATTTCCACCCATGTTAAGAAATAGAACATTGCTAGCACCTCAGTAGACCCTTGCCCAGTGGAATTCCAACTCCCTTCCCTACCCCAAAGGTAATCACTCTCCTGGCTTCTGTGCTTTTTTCTTTTTTATATTTTTACCATCAAAGAATGCATCCCTGCACAGCACAGAGTAGTTTGCCTGTTGACCTTTATCTGAATGAAATCATGAAGTACGTACTTCTTTGTGTCTGGTTTCTTTTGCATATTTTATCTGTGAGATTTCATGAAGCTTTTAACACAGCAATTCTTGCCCCTTCTAGAGCTGCCACGCCCTCTCATTGTTTAGATCCATAGCAACCCCTCAGAAAAGCATAGATTCTCCTTTAAAATTACAGCAAGTTAAAATTAATTTGATCGATGAGGATTTCATTGTGCTCCCTGAGCCAGGTGTTATTCCCTGGGGTGCTGCTGAGCCAGGATTGGGACTTGCTGCCCCAGGGCTGTGTCTTCTCTGTTCCAGGACGAGCTTGAGGTGATGGTTAGGAGGCCCTTCAGGAAGGTGCTGCTCACTGAAGGAAATGCTGGAAGCTGTGAGCTTTCAGGAGCCTCAAAACCCAATACTCAACCAGTGTGTGACATTGGATCAGGTCCGAGATGACCCAGGGCTATTTCAAGGTTTCACATGTCTGTCTTTATGCTTTTTTTCATTGAAGTTTTCTGATCCATGACATAAGAAACAGCTATCCGGTCGGGTGCAGTGGCTCACACCTGTAATCACCAGTCAAGGCAGGTGGATCACTTGGGGTCAGGAGTTCGAGACCGGCCTAACCAACAGGATGAAACCCTATCTCTACTAAAAATACAAAAATCAGCTGGGCATGGTGGCAAATACCTGTAGTCCCAGCTACTTGGAAGGCTGCAGCAGGAGAATTGCTTGAACCCAAGAGGTGGAGGTTGCAGAGAGCTGAGATTGTACCACCGCACTCCAGCCTGGGTGACACAGCAAGACTCCTTCTCGGAAAAAAAAAAAAAAGAAAAGAAAGAAAAAGATACAGCTATGCATAAGGGAGAGTGCTGGGAAGTATAGAAGAGATGAGACATCTAAGGTGCAGTTATTGACCAGTCTTTTCGCCTAGAATCTTGCTCCCTACAGAGGTTAAGGGCATGGCCTTTGAGTCAGACCAGCCTGGATTCTGGTCCTGCCTCTGCCACTCATCAGCCATGTGACTGTAAGTTCATCCTCATCTTAGAATGGAGATTATAATAATAGTACATACCTCATGGGGCTATTTTGATGATTAATTAAGAAATGCTTGGAAAGTGCTTAGCTTAGCATCTGACTAATAATTCCAGCTAACAGTGAATGCTTCCAATGTATTAGCTACTGGAATCCTATATGATTGATTCTGTTGTTATCCTCAATTTCAGATGAGGACACTGAGGCTCAGAGAGGTTAAGAAACTTGCCCAGGATCCCATGGCTAATATGTGATATGGAGACATTTTAACACTCTTAACCACTGTGTTGTGTATCTATTTTTATCATCATTTTATGTCAAGGCTTTGATATTCTTGATATATTTCTCCCATTATCTGTTTCAAACCTCTGACATGGCTTCTAGCACAGCCAGAGTCTTATCAGCTGCTGGTCTAGGATCAGCCTGATGAAACAATTAGAAATGAGGCCCCAGCAGTGACTCATGCCTGTAATCCTAGCACTTTGGGAGTCCAGGCAGGAGGATAGCTTGAGGCCAGGAGTTTGAGACCCGCCTGGGCAACAAAGTGAGACCCAATCTCAAAAAAAAAAAAAAAAAGAGACTAGTCCCCATCTCCTTGTTATATGATCCTCTTTTGGGGTTGTCTCTCACAATAGAAGCTAATGGCCACAACAGTAGCCATGTTGAATGCACCCAGAGGGTCTTACCTGTCACTTTACAAAGCACTAGCTTACCCTGAAGCCTTGAATCACACTGAGCTGGGATTCTGCAGCACTGAGTCATCAAAATGTTTCAAGGGTTAGAAGATGGTCCTAAGAGGATGGCATAAAGGAACTGTGAGGAGGAGGTAGTGGTTTTGTAGCAGCACATTGGTGACTTTAACTTTGAGCCAGACGTACAAGTTGCTGGATTTCCCTGCCCATATATGGTAAGAGGAGAAGCAATGTACAGAAAGGATGAGCTAGACAGAATGCTTTTCTTCTGTCAGTGACAAAAACATAGTGCCCCGGAATAGAATACTGAGGGGCTATTGGGAGCAGACTGTGCTTTCTTGGGCAGTAGCATTAGTAGCTTAAGATGGGGGTGGACCCCAGCCTTCTTTTCTCATGATTTTGTGATAGATGGGCCCAATGTAATCTCAGAAGTTCTTATAAGAGAATGAGAGAAGCAGGAGAGTCAGTTTCATAGTGATGTAATGTGAGAAAGACTCAATCAGCTATTGCTGGCTTTGAAGATGAAGGTTGGGGACCAGGAGTCAAGGAAAATGGGAGCTTTTAGAAGCCAGAAAAGGCATGGAAACAGATTGTCCTCTAGTCCTTCTAGAAAGGAATATGGACCTTCTGACATCTTGATTTTAGCCTAGTAAGATTCATGTCAGACTTCTGACCTACAGAGCTGATAAGATAATAAATGTGTGTTGTTTTAAGCCACTAATTTGTAGTAATTCATTATATAAACCATAGAAAGCTGATATGCACCATTTAACCCATATACCAAGAATATAATTTGGAAAATCAAATTGTCTGAAGGGAGTTGTTTTTATATTCTTTCCCAGCTGTGACTTCTATATCCCAAGTGCATGAAACCTGTAAGCCGACATGCATGTGCTGGTGTGGCATCTACAGTGGTAACAGTTAATAAATACTTCTATCTCTTAAGTCATCTTTAAGCTGATGCACCCTCTAGTGAACCTGGGATTGACAAGGGGAGATGAATGGGGGTGGCTATTCTTCATGCTATTGCCACCCCTGAGCCTTTGCACCCACGGAAGCTTTAGAGGAGGAACGTGCCTTTTCAAAGGCAGTCCAGAGAATGGGTGTACTAACTTTCTATGGTTTTCTGGAGTTATTTATTTATTTAGAGACAGAGTCTCACTGTGTCACCCAGCCTGGAGTGCAGTGGTGCAATCTTGGCTCACTGCAACCTCCACCTCCTGGGTTCAAGTGATTCTCCTGCCTCAGCCTCCCAAGTAGCTGGGATTACAGGCGTGCATCACCACACCTGTCTAATTTTTGTATTTTTGGTAGAGACAGGGTTTCACTATGTCAGCCAGGCTGTTCTTGAACTCCTGACCTCAAGTAATCCACCCACCTCGGCCTCCCAAAGTGCTGGGATTACAGGCGTGAGCCACCACCCCTGGCCTGGAGTTAATCAGGAGACATCAACCATGACCTGGACTTTGGAGCCTCCTTGTTCCCTTCCAGCTCCATCCCCTGCATAGAGAAATGAGTTTCTCCTTTGCTGACTCACGTTTCAAACTGCAAAGTGGAGCTGCAGACTAATTCACAAAAGAGGGAGGTGGGACAAATCAACACTTGGTGCAAAGATGCACCAAGTCCCAGAATGAAAAAGCGACCTGGTAAAATGTTCTAAGTGTGCCTGTCTTATCATAGACTAATGTATAATAGTCGTCTATATTATTATTCCAAATAGTCTATATTATTATTCCAGCAGACGATTCTAAACTGCTGACTGGGAAAATATAAATCTAGCTATATCTTCCGATAAATTGTATATTTAGCATTTTAAGATGAAAACAAAACTTTCAACAAGTACAAAGAAAATCAAGCTTTGAAAAATGCATGGTTTCCAAAGCACATTTGTGAGGCCATTTCAGGGAGCAACAGGCTCAGCATGGATGTTTCTTTCACAGCCCAGTTTAGTTGTGTGGGACCCAGGTTCAGAAGCAGTTGGTATTCTGTTTTTGGCCAGAGGGGGGTGGCCAAGAACACTCCCAAGAGCAGCGAAGGGCCTATGTTTGGCACCAGACTTTTAGACAGGTGGTTCCTTAGCCTTCTGATCCTGGACTGGCCAGTCGTGGTCTCCAGTCACTTTGGACTGGGGGTCACCTCTCCCTCACCTCTACAAGAGTAATAGGTGCTTCTAGCAACTCTTGGGTAGGGCAGAGTTGGGATGATGTGGGTTGTAAACCAGGCAGATAGAGCAAATTTACCTACACTGGACTGCATGGACCCTACAGGTCCGGGGTGAAAGGTCACCTGCGGGACGGAAATCCATAGTATTGTTCAACTGGAGCAAGGGCCACTGCAGCAACTTCTCCCCCAGAGCAACTACCATCACCACCCTTGTCTCTTTTATCCCCTGCAGAGAGACAGACAGAAGCTTTCCAGAGGAGGATGGAGTAGCCAGGGATGCTCACCTGAGATCCTCCTCTGTTGCTTGTGATTATTGATAAGACTTGAATTCAGTTCCACATGGGCCTGAACATGCCCCAGTCTGTAGAAACCACAGTTCTGAAGTCCTGAGGGATCCTCTTCTACAGGTAAGCAAGGCTTCCACACATAAAGTGGAGAATACACCCTTTCCCACCCTAGGAAGCCTTGGACTGCACTGCTTATCCTCCTCGCAAAAGAAAGGAGAGGGCTTCTTTTGGTGGTGGCCTTTTTATTTTCCTAGCAGCAGCACAGGGCATAGCCTTTCTCTTAATGTCAGGTCATGGTCTTCCTCCTTCTCACACCAGTGCTGGTGGTTTTTGGGGCCCTGGAATCACAGTGGGGACAGGGCCTTCTATCTATGGATCATCCGCTGAGCTCCCAGATGCCACATTGATCTTGCCACAATTTTTCTTTCTACAGTTTGTTCTCATGTGTCTAGAGACCAATTTCTCCATCTTTGTAAATGTCAGACTCTTGCAGCTTCCTCTTTTTGTTTTTAGCTATTTGGTTGTTCCAGAAACTCCAGTTGGGGGTTGGCAGAAGAAATAAAACAAGGAAGCCAGAGTCATGAGCAGCTCTGATGAATTCTCTAGCAGAGAACTCTAACTGTATCATCAAAAGAGAGTTGGGGATTATCTGTTATTTTCATTGTCCTTGCCACTTCAGCCCCTATTTATTCAGTTATAGAAGTACAGGCCTATTCCTGAACCTCCTGGGTTGATCCATTTGGAAATTGTTTCATAGAGACAGCTCGAGCTGCAAGACGGGGCTGGAGCCAGTGGCAGCATGGATGCGGGGAGCTTCAGGATCAGGTTCCGGCATGGCCTGTGAGGACTGCTGCAGACGCAGCTGAGGCAGCCCGGCTCCAGGCTCGCTGGAGGGGCAGTGTCTGGGGAGATGCTTCTCTATAAAAAGCTTAGAGGTCAATGTGGAGTTTCCTATTCTTTCCTCTGGCCATGCTTAGATTTAGAACAATACTAGTGTGGAAAGTGCAGCTGCTCTAAAGCCAGTCGTGTTGACGTGGTTGGGAGCCTAGATCCTGAACCCCACAGTCTGGGCTCAAGCCTTGCTTAATCACCACTTGACTTTGGCTCTGTGACCTCTGGTTTCCTCACCTGTAAAATGAGGACTTTACTGGGTTGCTGTCAGGGGTAAATGAGGCAACATACGCCAAGTGCTTAGCAAATGATAAGTGTTCAGTCAGTGGTACCTTTATTCTTAGTATTTTTTGTCGTCGTCACCACCATCATCTCAGCCCAGTGCAGACGAGCTGGGAAGGCAGGCCTCGTATAGTCCTGAACACGCTCCCCCACAGGGGGCCTCTCAGAGCCTCTCAGCTCCTCACAAAGCTAAGGCACGTTCTTTCTGGAGGTCAGTAGCATTTAATAGGAAGGTACTGCCTTGGTGGTCACTTCCTCTTGAGTGTTGCCATTGGAGCAGGGTCCCCAGAGACTCATTGCAATTAGCTGCTTCTGGTGGTTGAAGCAGTTCTGAGAGCAGTGCGTGCCCACAGAGGCAGATTTCAACACGCTGAGTCATACTGCAGGGTCTGCCGGCAGAGCTGGTCACAAGGCAGGAGGCAGGCAGCAGTCGGGAAGATGGATAGACATGGGGTGAGGTAGATTTTCTGAGGAAATTTCAGTGAATATCTGTTCAATGTGTCTGGATAAAGGAAGGGTGGGCATGAACATTTTTTCAACACTTACTCTTTACGTGGCCCCTACTGTTGGGCTTTGATTTCGTTGAGTTTCCTCCAAACTACCCAGTGGAGACCCTTCCTAAACAGCCCCAGACACCGTCCTGAGTGGGTCCTTGGGAGAGGTCTCTGACTCCCAGCAGAGGGTGGGAGGTGCTGTGGAAGGGAAAGCCACTTTCGTGGGCCTGGATTGGGGAGCAATCCTCCCTCTGCTCCCACAAACACAAGCTAGGTGGATTTATGGGAACAGGAGTGAGGAGCATTTATTTCTGTCTGAGGT